>NC_045447.1:5832295-5832467 GCF_002776525.5 Piliocolobus tephrosceles
AAAAAAAAAAAAAAAAAAAAAAATATATATATATATATATATATATAGACCATATCTGTCCCCCCAAATAAAGGAGAACTCAGAATCCTCTTATCTTAGAGATTTTTATGTGTGGTAGTATATTACATTCTCCTAAAATACATGCATTTGAGACTCAATAGAAACCAATGGT
>NC_045447.1:5837467-5899353 GCF_002776525.5 Piliocolobus tephrosceles
CATTCTCCTAAAATACATGCATTTGAGACTCAATAGAAACCAATGGTATACAAAGTCAGTATCAGCTCACCAGAGCCAATCATTAAGTATTCAGGAATCTTGCAAGCCAATTGTTAAATAGGGACATTATTAAAAATTAAATTATACAAACTTTAAGTTATATTAAGATAATGCAATAAATACTCTAAAGGCATCACTTTCTAATTATTTCCCAATGCCTAACCTTTTTTTTTTTTTTTGAAATGGAGTCTCGCTCTGTCTCCCAGGCTGGAGTACAGTGATGCAATCTCGGCTCAGTACAATCTCTGCCTCCTGGGTTCAAGCGATGCTCCTGCCTCAGCCTCCTGAGTAGCTGGGATTACAGGTGTGTGCCCACCACACCCTGCTAATTTTTGTATTTTTAGTAGAGACAAGGTTTCACTATGTTGGCCAGGTTGCTCTTGAACTCATGACCTCAGGTGATCTACCTGCCTTGTCCTCCCAAAGTGCTGGGATTTCAGGAGAAAGCCACTGCGCCTGGCCAATGTCTTACTTTTGCCTATACTCTTGAGGTTTATTTATAATTATTATACCTATATGGCGAAATTCCTATATACCCATTTTCCACACCCGGGGTGATCTCTCTAAAATGCAAAAGTGGTCCCACCCCTCCTGATGTTTTCCCACTGCCCTCGGACAAAGTCCAGACTCCTACCGTGACATCCACGACTCTTTCCTTCAGCCTCACCTTTTGCCATGTCCTGCCTCAAGTTTGAACCTGTAATACTGACCGTCTTTCTGTTCTTGGAGTACACCTTAGTGTTTTTCTGCTTCAAGCCTTAGCCCATGCTCTCACTCCTCGCACAAGAAGAAAAGAGCAAACAACTGCAGAGTAATGTTATAAACACACTCACAGTGTATCAACAGCTAAAGGAGTCTTCAGAAAGCAGGCCCAGCATTTGGGGACAAGGCGATCAGGGAAGGCCTCATGATGACAGGAATTGTCATCTTTCTCTGTGCATCGAGTTACCTGAATAGGTATTACATGCACATGACACAGAAGTCAGATGATACACAGGGTGTGAAATGAAGAGCGGGTCTCCCTCCTGTTCCTGTGTCCCAGGAGTCCTCCTCTCCCCATAGAGGCAAGCTCCACTGTAACTTTAAAAATGATCCTCATAACAGAAATTGTAAAGTAGCGGTGGGGGGGAAATCCAGCTCCTATCTATAAGTTATCACTTTTCATTTTTCAGAGTTCACTTCCTGGCCATGTTCATGGACAAGGATAATTTTTGCAAAACTGCAGTCATACTAGACATGTAATTTTGTGTTCCACCTCCTCCTCACTGCCCCACTCATCAACCTATCACGGGCATTTTCCCCATCAGGAATCTCACTTGAAGTGTTCATAATTATCACTTTGAATTGCCAAAAGCATTAAAGTCTCCAACTTCAAATGTGGAATGGTGGAAAGGCTGTTAGATATCACTTAAATGTCTTCGAAATGTTGTATTTTTTCCTGACTATTCTTTTCATAAAGATCACTCTGCAAATATCTTCATGCCATGAAAAACTAGGGAGAAAAATTCTTTGTTGAAGCAAGAGTGAAAAATGCTTGTGTAATCAACTTGGATCAAGTGACCAACTCAACTTTTTTGCAAACCCTACTACAGTGGGTTGCAAAATATATGTCCCCAGAACCTGTGAATGTGACCTTATTTGGAAAAAGGATCATTGCTAATGCAATTAAGAATCTTGAGATGAGATCATCCTGGATGATCCACGTGGATCATAAATCCAATGAAAAGTGCCCTCGTAAGAGAGAATAGGAGACAGACACAGGAGAGAGGCCATGTGACCACAGAGGCAGAGATCAGAGTGATGCGGCCACAAGCCAAGAACACCTGGAGCCACTAGAAGCTGGAAAAGGCCAGGAAAGACCCTCCCTTGGAGCCTTTGGAGAGAGCTTGGCCCCAGTAACACCTGTGATTTCAGACTTCTGACCTCTGAAGCTGTGAGAGAATACATTTCCTATTATTTCAAGCCACCAAGTCGTGATTTGTGATGGCAGCCATGGAAATGAATAAACCTGCCAAGTCCATAAGCAGACCATCATCCTGTCTTCATTCCCTGGGTTCTCCTGGGGAATGTGCACCTGCTGCTGGTCTCAGTTCACTCACTGAGCAAAAGCACTCTGGTGACCAAAAATCCAGACTCGCCAGCATAAAAATCCCCCTTATCAGAATCTACATAAAGGTAAAACCTGTGTTTCTTTCCCTGGTCCAGTGTACAGTGGGTGCCAATAAAGTCATGAGCTGACATCACCAAGCATTCTAGAAAAATGCAAGTGTTTGAAATGAAGGAGGGCCCTGAGGTGCCCTTATGGTACTGATGGGTGAGGTCATGTTGGACGCCATTAGATACCATGTTAATTGAGTTCTTGCCATCTTGGCAGTACCAAATGCTGTTGGTGTAGACATTAAGTGTGTTTGGACACACTGCTCCCGTCCACCAAACACCACTCGGTATTGATGAAGTTTCTTCAACTCGACCGGCCACCCCAGGGCCCAAGCCTTTCATAAACAAACTGGCTTCTTGGATTCACGGGGAAATACTCTGAAAAGCATTCAGATTCCTTCACTTCTATTTAGTTTGAAGTGAACACAATCTTTTCCCAGCATATCGTTATTATCGACAACCGGAGATAAAATTTCAGATCACTAAAGATACGCGTGGTGATAGCTCATCCTGGGCAGAGCAGTGATGAATGAGAAAGGGCTTTCTAGCAAGTTTTTAAAAAATCTCTCTCTTTCTCTCTCTCTTAGAACCCCAAAATGGAAGTTACAACATTCAGTAAATAAATAAAATAAGTGGGCAATCTCGTGGTGACATTTTCATTAGCCCACTCGCTTTCTGTCTCATTAGCTTTCATGGGGAGAGGAAGGATTGTTTTAATTAGCAGGGTGGAAAAGTCTTGCCTGGGTTGCATCCCCTCCCGCTGTTCCTAGGATTACGCTGTCAGCTTATAAATACAATACCAAATCATTACAGCCCACAACACCACCTCCAAGGCGGCGGAAGAAAGCGATCCACTTGAGTCCATGTTAAGCGTCTTTGAACAATGTTCTTTGTCTAAGCATTCAAGCATAATTCAAGCGTAATATTGGGCTTTATCAAACAGCTCAATATCCTGTCACAGAAAGGCTCTTTCTGGCTTGGGACTGGCCATGTGTTCCTTCTTTTTCGCTTTTGTGCTCTGGGCGGCCCAGGCAGAGCACGTATCGACAGAATGGCCATGCTGGAAGGGATCATGGTTTCAAAGTGCCCATTTGGATTTACTTGTTAAATGCACAAATCAAAAGCCAGACCAGAAGCAATCCCTCCGCCCCCCTACAGGTTCTATATCCTGTAGGATATAGAACTGCTCGTGGGCGCTTGGAGGCTTGATAACACATAGGTTGTTGTGGTATGAATCATGTTTCAATTACACAAAGTTGTACGCACAGATATTTTGCTTCTCGGTGAAACCAAATTGCAAATTCATAGCTTCCACCCACCTGTGCACATAGCTGTGCCTTCCTTCGTGGAGAAAAGCCTGTCTTCGAATCTTAAAAGTGTCTTAACTTTGGATTGAAAATAGATCTAGATGTTTGTAGAAATGCCAAGGCTACTATTCACTAGGAGACAGTCTCCCAGGTCCTCGTTAAACTGTTTATTTGCTCATTTGACAAACATTGATTGAACACCTACTTTATGCCAAGTACTGCAGGCACTGGGGATAGAAACCTGGTTCCTGGCCACAAGGAACCAACAAGGACAGACATTTTCATATACATGGTAAGAACAATGACAGAAATACACACAGGATACAATGGCAGCAAAGAGCGGGGACACGTAAAACATCTCAGAGCGGGGATGGGGTCCGGAAAAACTTCCAGAGGAGAGTATCCAGAGCTGGGCCTTGTTTATTTTACTTTATCTTATTTTTATTTTTTCAAGACAGGGTCTTACTCCATCACCCAGGCTGGAGTGCAGTGGTATAACCATGGCTCACTGCAGTCTCAGCCTCCTTGGCTCAAGCGATCCTCCCACCTGAGCCTCCCAAGTAGCTGGGACTACAGGCACATGCCACTATGCCCAGGTAATTTTTTTTTTTTTTTACACATGGGGTCTCTCTATATTGCCCAGTCTGGTGTCTAACTCCTGGACTCAAGTGATCTCAAAGTACTGTGATTACAGGCATGAGCGGCTGGCCAAAACCAGGTTTTAAAAGATGAATGAATAGGCCGGGAGCGGTGGCTCACACCTGTAATCACAGCACTTTGGGAGGCCGTGGTGGGTGGATCACCTGAGGTCAGCCTGGCTGACATGGTGAAACCCCGTCTCTACTAAAAACACAAAAATTAGCTGGGCGTGGTGGCACGCGCCTGTAATCCCAGCTCCTCGGGAGGCTGAGGCAGGAGAATTGCTTGAACCCGGGAGGAGGAGGTTGCAGTGAGCTAAAATTGTGCCACTGCACTCCAGCCTGGCGACAGAGTGAGACTCCAACTCAAAAAAAAAAACAAAAAAAAAACAATGATGAATGAATAGCCACGTGAGGACAGGGGAAGTGTAGGGAGGGCAGTGAAGTGGCATCTCAGGTTGGGGTGGGGGCAGCCTGCCCACAGGCAGATGGCTAGTTTATGCCATCTGGGCTGTCTTTTGTCATAGAGGTGAGAAGGTGAGTACTGTCTGGCGCAATCACACCTCACAGAGAGGGATGAAGGGCCGTAAAAGGCTAGAAGAGCTCACACACGAGGACGAGGACGGCTGGCAAACAGAATCACAGCAGCCCTCAGAGCAAGCGCCATTTCTCAGGCCCTGACCGTTGAGCAAGCTCTGCACTTAGCTGTTTACACACATCTGTCTCATTTCATCTTTGCAACAGCCCCATTATCAGCCCCCATTATCAGAAGTAGATGCCATTATCAGCCCTCATTTATAGAAAGGGAACCAAGGAGCTGGGCGTGGTGGCTCACACCTATAATCCCAGCACTTTGGGAGGCCGAGATGGGGCGGATCACTTGAAGTCAGGGGTTTGAGACCAGCCTGGCCAACATAGCAAAACCCCATCTCTACTAAAAATACAAAAATTGGCTGGGCACGGTGGCTCTAGCCTATAATCCCAGCACTTTGAGAGGCCGAGGAGGGCGGATCACGAGGTCAGGAGAATGAGACCACCCTGGCTAACACGGTGAAACCCCGTCTCTACTAAAAACACAAAAAATTAGCCAGGCATGGTGGTGGGCACCTGTAGTCCCTGCTATTCGGGAGGCTGAGGCAGGAGAATTGCTTGAACCTGGGAGGCGGAGGTTGCAGTAAGCTAAGATCATGCCACTGCACTCCAGTCTGGGCAACAGAGCGAGACTCCATCTCAATCAATCAATCAATCAATCAATCAAACAAAAATTAGCTGGGCGTAGTGGCATGTGCCTGTAGTCCCAGCTACTCAGTTGGCTGAGGTAGGAGAATTGCTTGAACCCTGGAAGCAGAGGTTGCAGTGAGCCAAGATCATGCCACTGCACTCCAGCCTGGGCGACAGAGCGAGCTCCATCTCAACAACAACAACAGAAAGGAACCAAGGACTAAGAAGGGACCCTCTTCCTATCTGAGGTTATGCAGCTAGCAAGCAGCGCAAGGAGGGGTAAACTGCACACCTGTCCAAGTCCAGAGTCCTTGCTACATTCTATGGATGGGTCTGGCTCCCAATAAGACTGTGAAGCTGCATTCTCAAATATGGGTTCCTAGCCACGCAACTCCTCCCATGTAAAGCCCTCAGACTCTGTTCACATCTTGCTAGGGATTCCACTCCACTTTGTCCCTGAAACCACACATTTCTTCCACACATCACCCTTTTGCCTTCCCCCAAATCCAGGCTTATTTATATTGTATCCTGCTTCCTGATGTCCTTTTGTAGAACTAGAAATTCTAAGAGAGGACTCCGGGCCAAGGTCTCTGTTCCCGGGTTCTGTGTTTCCAGAGAGACAGCTGTGATTATTTGAACTGTTGTTCCCTGACATGCAATGTGTTATTTTTCCCTGATTTCAAGATTTTCTCTTTATTTTTGGTTCTTCACAATGTGCCTATGATGTGCACAGGTGTGGTTTTGTTATTTTTTGGAATCTTGTTTGAATAGCCAGGAGTGGTGGCTCACACCTGGAATCCCAGCTACTCGGGAGGATAAGATAGGAGAACTGCTTGAGGCCAGGAGTTCAAGAAATCTTTTTGGGATTCACTGAGACGTATTAGGTTGGTGCAAAAGTAATGGCAAAAACTGCAATTACTTTTGCACCAACCTAATATGTCTTTGAGTAAATTGGGGGAAATTTGGGCTACTCTTTCTTCAAGTACACATGTTAGACCTTTTGATATCGTCTCACAGGTCCCTGAGGATCTGCCCATTTTTTTCAATGTTTTTTCTCTGTTCCTCAATTGGATGATTTTTATTGGTATATCTTCAGGATCACTGAATCATCTGCTGTCTAGATGCTGCTGTTGGGCTCATTAAGTGAATTTTTACTTCAGACGCTGTATTTTCACTTCTAGATTCCTATTGGTTACTTTTTGTCCTATCTTTTCATTCACTAAGAACATATTTTTCTTTACATCTTAAGTGCAGTCATAGCATCCACTTTAAATTCAGGATTGCTGATTCTAAATCTGGATAATTATCTCAATTCTATATGTTTTCACTTGAGAATGAGTCACGTTTTCCTATTTCTTTGTGTGTCAAATATACTTCTGAGGTGTGCCTTGGACATTGAGACTGATCCATTGTAGAGACTCTGGATTATTTATGTTCTTTTTAAACATTTTTTGTTTGTTTGTCTTGTTTGCAAGAAGCTAACTTGATTTGCAAGAGGCAAACTTTGCCTCTTCTGCAGTGGACGGAAATTCACATCTAAGTTCTGTTATTTTAGCCTTATTTGGGCTTTGTAGTGTCTGCCCCATTTACATGGGTTCAGGGATTATCCAGAGACCCTGAATTTGGACTTCCCTTCTCTGGCTCTCTCCTTTCCTGGATTCTTCCCTCACCTTCCAGTGACAGTGGTTGCCCCGATTCTGTCTTCTGGTTCTTCAGCCACAGGTTGAATAGAATCACAGGTTTCTATCCAAACTGTAGACACACTGTGCAGCATTGACTATAGCCTGGCCTTTGGATAAAGGTCATTTTTAAAATAGGAAAGTCGTCTCCTGCTGTTGTCCTCCTCCACGCATTGACTCCCTCATCTGCCTGCTGTATCTGCCTGCATTTGTTCACTTTCTAGCATCTTCTTCTTCTGTTTTTTTTTTTTTGTTTTTTTTTTGTTTTTTTTTTTTACATTTTATCTGGAGTATACAAATGTTATCTCTGGGAGGGTTGATATGATAGGAGGTTACTTGGCCATGACCAGAAGAGGAACAAGTTTTCTGTTACTGGGTAAAAATAGCTTGAAGTGCTGCTTCTTCCTTCTGACATATTGACTGAGGTCTCAGATGTGTCAGATAACAGAGGGGATTCTGCTGAGATTTTCTGGTACCTTGGCAATCTGGTAGGAATGACTAGGACAGGAGGGCTTTTCTTCAGATCACAACAAAGAAGTGGGTTTCTAGTTCACAGGGTAGCTCTGGTCATTGGGAAAAATGGAAACATTCTTGGCTGCATTATAAGTAGATGCTAAGGTAGTTTCTAAAAATCTTTTTGTAGGGGATAAACATAACTATCTTAAGGCTATGATTTGGAACGTGCCTTACCAGTTTATTATGAGATCTAATACTTGCAAAAATCTCAGGAAGGAGAAATAAGGAGATCGGATCAAAACAGAGGACTAAGCCCATTCATCTACTTTCTCTCCCCCCGTGCCACAAATGCCACGACAGGACAGAGAATTTTCCAAAAGAAAAAAATCCAAAATCGTGTGGAAAATGAGAAAGTGAGCTCCATCACTGAGCCAGAAATTTTTAAAAATTTATGAATGATAGAAATTAGCCAGAATCAGACAAACAGAAAAGCAAAACCAGAGAAAATCACCACCAGAAATAAGTATAGGAGATGACAGCCATGGAGCCAGGGAGTGCCCAGGAGAATACCAAGTGCAGACCCCTAATACCAAGTGCAGACCCCACATGCCAGAGAAAAGAGGGCTCTGGGCAGCAGTCGTGGACTCTCTGGGGAGCTGCTTTGGGAGTAGTTGGGTTAACTGAGCCTCTCCCCTTCCAAGGTTAACTGAGCCTGTCACCAAGCAGAAAGCAACGGTGGCATTTGCATTCAGACTAAAGCAATGATCATGAAAAGCAGAGATTTTTTTTTTTTTTTTTTGAGATGAAGTCTCGCTCTGTCACCTGGGCTAGAGTGCAGTGGCGCAATCTCGGCTCACTGCAACCTCTGCCTCCTGGGTTCAAGTGATTCTCCTGCCTCAGCCTCCCGAGTAGCTGGGACTACAGGCACCGCCACCACCCCTGGCTAATTTTTTATTTTTAGTAGAGACAGGGTTTCACCATGTTGGCCAGGCTAGTCTCGAATTCCTGACCTCGGGATCTGCCCACCTTGGCCTCCCAAAGTGCTGGGATTACAGGTGTGAGCCACCACGCCTGGCCGGAAAGGAGAGATTAAAGGTACCCTCGTGTAGCTCTTTATTCCCATACTCAGAAGAAAAACCACTAGTTTATCTTACTTTCCAGTCTAGCCTGCCTCTTCCCTGCAATCTCTAGCAGTAAGAGAAAAAAAACATTCACAGGAAAATATTTAGGAAATGGCAAATAAAAATACAATACCCAACCAAGAATAGACAAACATTTGAGAAAAACCATTATGAAAGAAAGAAAACTAGACAGAGGCTCCCAGTTCAGCATTCAGGGTGACACTCTAGTGATTACCTTGTTACTCTCACCAAAACTCGGGGACCAGAGATCAGGACCCAAGCCCAAAGCAGTCACATGTGAATGAGACATGACAGAAGCCAATAGTCAGAGATGGCCTGGTGGGACCCTGACCATCACCGTCGCAGCCTGGTGATGCCAATGTACACAGAGCAGGGGAGTCTTCAAAGCTCTCACTGTGCCCTGAAGGCCTTGGGACCTGGGTGTGTGCCCTAATCTCAAAACCCAGACTATGGATGATAAGAGAATGGCACCTACCTCTGCACCTCCCCAGCTGTTTGGAACGAACCTCGTTGCCAGGGTAATCTAGGTGTGTTTTTTTCCTTGCAGTTTTTTTTTTTTTTTTTTTTTTTTTTTTTTTTGAGATGGAGTCTTGCTCTGTTGCCCAGGCTAGAGTACAATGGTGCAGTCTTGGCTCATTGCAACCTCTGCCTCCCAGGTTCAAGGGATTCTCCTGTCTAAGCCTCCCAAGTAGCTGGGATTACAGGCGTCCACCACCATGCCCAGCTAGTTTTTTCTATTTTTAGTAGAGATGAGGTTTCACCATGTTGGCCAGGTTGGTTTGGAACTCCTGACCTCAAGTAATTGCCTGCCTTGGCCTCCCAAAGTGCCAGGATTACAGGCATGAGCAACCGTGCCTGGCTCCTTGCAGTTATTAAGAATCTAATGCTCTGGCCAGGTGCAGTGACTCACACCTGTAATCTCAGCCCGTTGAGAGGCCAATGCAGGAGGATTGCTTGAGCCCAGGAGTTTGAGACCAGACTGAGTAACACTGCAAGACCCATGTTCTACCAAAAAAAAAAAAAAAAAAACTTAAAAATTAGCTAGGCATGATGGCACATGTTCCTGTGGTCCCAGCTATGCAAGAGGCTGAGGTGGATCACTTGAGCCAGGAGGTCAAGGCTACTGTGAGCTATGATTGTACCACTGCACTCCAGCCTGCGTGACAAAGCAAGACCCTGTCTCAGAAAAAAAAGAGAATCTAACACTCAACAAACTTGGGTCGTGGGGTCAATGGAGAATGTTAGAAGTTGAACTCTGTCTCTTCAAAATTCATATGCTGAAGTCCTAACTCCTAGTACCTGAGAATGTGACTTCATTTGGTAACAGGATCATTGGCAAGATAATTTGTTAATTATGAGGTGATACTGCAGGGGACAGTTGTCCCTATAAAAAGGGGAAATTTGGACATAGACACCTTTACAGGCAGAATGTCATGGGAACATAATGAGGGCCATCTACAAGCTGGGAGAGAGGCCTGGACCAGATCCTTCCCTCACCGCTCTCAGGAGGAACCAGCCCTGCTGATGCCTTGGTTTTGGACTTTGGCCTCCAGAACTCTGAGAGAATAAATACCTGTTTTTATTTATTTATTTATTTATTTATTTATTTATTTATTTATTTATTTATTTATTTTTGAGACAGAGTCTCACTCTGTTGCCCAGGCTGGAATGCAATTGTGGGATCTCGGCTCACTGCAGCCTCCACCTCACGGGTTCAAGAGATTATCGTGCCTCAGCCTCCTAAGTAGCTAGGATTACACTGCACCCAGACAAGATACCTGTTTTTTTGTGTTTGTTTGTTTGAGACAGAGTCTCGCTCTGTTGCCCAGGCTGGACTGCAGTGGCGCAATCTCGGCTCACCTGAAGCTCCGCCTCCCGGGTTCACGCCATTCTCCTGCCTCAGCCTCCTGAGTAGCTGGGACTACAGGTGCCCACCACCAAGCCCAGCTAATTTTTTTTTTTTTTTTTTTTAGTGGAGACGGGGTTTCACCGTGTTAGCCAGGATGGTCTTAATCTCCTGACCTCGTGATCCGCCCTCCTCGGCCTCCCAAAGTGCTGGGATTACAGGCGTGAGCCACCACGCCCGGCCCCAGAACACCTGTTTTTAAGCCACTTGAAGTGTGGTCATTCGTTAGGCAGCCCTAATACAGAGGGCAAAGCCGCTAGACCCGAGAAGGACGGAAGAAGTCTGGGGGAGTGGGTGGGACACAGGATGGGCTGGGCATGGCGGGAATTGCTGGCTGGCCAAGGAGGGAATGGCCAGGGTGAAAAAGCAGAGCGTTGGTGCTGAGAAGGAAGCCGTGTATGGGCTGCAGGAACACCTTATTACCTTATTGCAGGAAACAAAAACTTCTTCACCCAGATAGAGGAGAGAAGAATCGGGGCTTCTTGTGCTCTGGGGAAGCCGGTTCTGGCCCAAATCTGGCCAAGGCTGGCCCACCTGTGTCTTAAAATGTATTCTCTCCAGCCCAGAAATAACTCGGCTGCAGGCTTCTTATATTGATAAATTCATCCTATTATCAGGCAGTGTCTTCTTTATATTTAGATTAATAACCGCATAATGATCACCTTTGCTGTATTAGATGGTGTCGTTTTAAGGAATTACGGTTGAGATCCATCTTCTCTTTCTCCATTTCCTCTGCCCTCCCTGAATTATTCCTGAGGAAGAAACCAATTAATAGTAGCTTGACTGCTGTAATGCAGGCTGCTCGACAATGTAGCGATGCCTAATGGAGTTTTAATTTCCCCATGGTGAGTCAATATTTGCTTTAAGAAAGAAAAATGTCACCATAAACCACTGCCCCAAATGAATTTGGTAGCACAGAGAGTGAGAGAGTCTTCTGTTTTAGGCAAACAGTGATGGAAAGTGGCCACGGGGGCGGGGGAATTTCACTCTGCACAAACAAGGTTGCCTCAGGTTCCGCTGCTGCTTCAGACGATGATGGTTAATAAATATTTTGCTTTGCAAATGTGGATGACTGTCAGAAACTCACCCACAGTTTAAAGGGTCTGAAGCAAAGTCATTATAATATAGAAGAGGAACAATTTATTCCAGCCTTTTAATAACTGGCGGGGAACAGGGAAGGTGGGGGAATGTGACATTAGGCCTCCCTGTTTGAAGACATTACTGTTGTTTCTTATTTCCCCCAACTTGGGTTGCAGATGGAAACGGGATCCTACTTTTAAAAAAATGTATTAGACTTTTCGGGATCATGCAAGGAAATAAAGTTCTGCAATCCTCTCTCTCATAATAAGTCTGTCCAAAAATGATGTTGCTCATTCTGTTGAAAGATAGTTTCATTTTCTAACTCAAAATTGGTATGAAAAATTTGCCTTGCCAAATGAACATTGTATACGGAACTTGTCAAATCCTTTCTCCTGACACAAATAAAAGATAACATTGGGTGGCAGCATGTAAAACAGCTCTGACAAGATAGCAAAGGGAGACAAAGAAATATACATATTTTGATTCTCTCTGTTTTAGAAGCTGGGGGAGGAGGGCGGGGGTCCCAGCAGAATGACTGGCCGGCTTGTGAATGTTTCAGGTAACAATTGAACAAGTCACTTTCATGTAGATTTTCAATGGTATAATGACCCGGTTTCCAATTAGCCAAAACATGACAAAATCTCAACTTTTATAGCAGCAAAAGCTGCCAGGGAGAGGGCCGTCTGACTGACAAGGCTCTTCATTCAAAAGTTTACAGGCGCACTATGTGGCTGTAATTACTAGTTCTAACACAGTGGGAAATTATTCCGTGTGTGTTTAAAAATAAATAAGGTAAATGATCACCCTTTCATTAGATTCATTAGATCTGTACCCATATCATGTAAGTGACTTTTTTTTTTCCTATTAAAATTGTTGATTGAAGGCCGTTAGCTGTTTATCAGCTCAAAATTACATTTCTGCTCTCTTTAGGGGCTGCCGCCTTTAAAAATCATACTCGGCGCCTAGTTAGTAACAAGAAGACTCCTAAAACTGCAATTTCGGGGGGAGGGAAAGAAACACAAGCAAGAAACCCAGATTGCACCTTCACATCCCCAAAGGCATCACGCTTCTTTGTTCTGCTAAGAAAAATTAACCTCAATCTCAGCTCGGGGTCCCTAGATTGATTACCATAGTCATTTAAATACTGTAATCTCATTTTCAGCATGGGGATAAGGAGGGGGGAGCATTGAGAGAGGGGATTGGGGAGCGAGGCTGGAGAGAGCAAAGGAGTGGGGGAGGAGAAAACAGAATAAATTATCTGACAAAGGGAATCGGGCCTTTCTGCTCGCAGAGCCTATTTCGGATCCTTCCACTTGATTGGAAAAGTTGATGAAGTTTAAATGAAGCAGAATTAGAACCTCAGGCCGCTGAGTATTGACGGGGCCGACGCAAGAATGTGCAATTCAATAGCCCCGGTTTCGGCAGAAAACAAGGGAAAGGCCTAAATGGTATAATCTTCAATCGAATCTAACATCCACACTGACAAGGCAGGGTAATGAGTTAGGCCAGATCAGGCCTGTTGGTTAAAGAAATTAATCCCTCCCGCCGCCCTGAGCCGGGCTTTGATGCCTATTGTGTGGGCCTCCGTCCCAGTCTATCTAAATGCTAACTAACTGCGAGGGTGAGCGGGACTGTGCTTTTCATTGCTGGCGCTAATCTGATAACAATTTGCTCTCTCTGATTAGGGAGGTGGGGAGAAGAAGGGAGCCGTGGCTGGGAGAGGAGGAGGGGACGCCTTTCCTTTGAAAAGGGGGAGGCCGTTCTGCTCAGCCTTGATGGAGGTTTTGCCCCCAGCCATCCTGGCTCCCTGGCCAGCAGATGCGCACGTTTGGAATAACCTGAAATCCGACATCCGTGGGAAACCCGGTATCTATGCGTCTTTATCCCGAGTCTCTTCTTTAAACTTTCAAGTGGTGACACCCAGAATGCAGGCTCCTTGAGTGATCCTCACCTGATCCCAGCTTCCCTTTCCCAGGAACTTTCCTCTGCTGCCTTCTTGGTAGTGTGCTTCCTCCAGACTTCCCCTGAAAACGCACCCAAGTTCATGGCAGCCAATTTCTCACCTTGTCTGGTCATTGTCTACACCTATTCCTCCTCTTCTCCGCCCTCCAGCAATTCCACAGGTCTTTCTGGACCAGGCCAGGTCAGGGCTGCCCCCTCTTCCTAACTCTTTTTTTTTTTTTTGAGTTGGAGTGTTTTTGATTTACTCTGGCTGGGTCGCCCGCGCTGGAGTGCAGTGGCCAGATCTCAGCTCCTTGCTAGCTCCGCCTCCCGGGTTTACGCCATTCTCCTGCCTCAGCCTCCGGAGTAGCTGGGACTACAGGCGCCCGCCACCTCGCCCGGCTAGTTTTTTGTATTTTTAGTAGAGACGGGGTTTCACCGTGTTAGCCAGGATGGTCTCGATCTCCTGACCTCGTGATCCGCCCGTCTCGGCCTCCCAAAGTGCTGGGATTACAGGCTTGAGCCACCGCGCCCGGCCTAACTCTTTATTTTTTAACAGCCATGGATGTCTTGGCTGCATTGGTTTCAGCCTTGTGCAGTCAACTTCTGGCTGTAGGTGTACATGTGTGATGTGACTTTTCTGCCCAACTAGACTGTAAGGTCCTTGGAGAACAGAAAACACATCCCCAGATGAGTTTGACCCTTCGGATAGATATAGACGCAGGTGATAAGCACATGGATTAACTGGATTCCTCTCTCCCATCAGGACAAAGGGGTCTCCCAGGGTAACGGGCAGTGTGGCGTAACATGTAGGAAGCATGACAGGCTGTGGACTCACTCAGGCCACACTGCAAGCCCCAGTCCTGCCATTTACCCTTCATGTGGCCTTGAGCATGTTTCTGAGCCCTTCTGGGCTCAAGACATGGAGCTTGCAGAGTTGAGATAATATATGTAAAAGATCTGGCACTTGGTCAGGTACTCAACAAGTGATGGCCACTGATGTCACTAAGTTCTTTGGATCTGCACAGCGGTTACAACCTCAGACTTTGGGATGAAAGACTTGGTTGGAAGCCTGGTTCCTCCAGGCATGAGCTGGGTGACTATGGGCAATTTGTGTAACCTCTATAAGCCTCGGCTTCCCCATCTGTAAAATGGGAATGATAGTCATCCCGTCTCAGGATTGTTGCAAAGATATAAGGGAGAGGCACAGTGCCTGGCATATGATGAGCACATTGCACAGAGGGCAGCTGCTGTCAGTGGGCACACTGGGGTATCAGCTGATCAAATGGTCTACAGCCAGGAGCCTCCTGGAAACCTAGACCCAGGCTCAGCCTCCTCCTCATCCTCCCACTCCGGGAGAAGTCAGGCCCGTAAGCATCCTGAGAGGTGATCATGGGAAGATCTTCCCAAGAAGCAAGCGGCTGCCTAAGAAAAGACAGAGCTTTCAGGTTCGCCCAATAGGTGCTGTCCTTTTAGAAGGGGAGTTTTTAAAAGACTTGCTTAAACCTCTGAATTTATGCCCACTGGGGTGCCTACAGAGACAACAAAATCTTCAGTGACGGTTTGTAAAGGTTTTGGAGGCAGCCTCGAAGCCCAACACACAGCCCTAAGGGACCCCCTGGAATTGCTCCAGCAGGTTCCCTCAAACGACTTGGTGAAAATACAGAGTGTGGCAGACTTGGGCTTGTGTAACTTACAAAAAGTAAACAAATCGTAGTCACCAACCCTAAACAGCCTGGAGGCACACATCCTGCCATCCGTGCCTGGCCTGGTTGGGGACCAGAATGCAACTAACATGTCCATCCCAGCTGTTACACCGCAGCATGCTGCAGCTGAGAGTGTATCCCTTTGTCAGCCTGTTGTCACCTTCAGTGGAGGGAAGGAGGTGTGGTTGCTGCAGCCTCTTGTTGGTTTCTGGACCTGTCTCTCAGCCCTTTGTGTATTTCCCCTGCTTTGACTCCTGCAGGTATCCCTGACCTCTGACTTTCTGCCCAGCCTCACCTCAGTGCTGCCTTTCCCTGCTGCTTCGCTGCAGCCCCCTGGCCCTCTTTCTCCAAAGCTCCAGGTTCCTCCTTGCTTTGGGTCTTCTCATAAAATCTCTTATTTTGCCTGGAACAGTCTCGTCCCACTGATCACCCGAACACGGACACATACACACTCTACTTCCAGTACCTCTTCACTGACCAGGACCCCTCAGCTCGAAAGGCTGGGCTAAAACGTAGCATCCGTGTTATCCTTCAGGTGGGGCTTCCCTAGCCTCTGAGCACCCTGCACTCCTCCGCAATGTGTATCCCTGAGTGAGGGGTCCTTGGCTTACTGTCTGTCTTCTGCAGGGTCTTGAAACCCACCTGCTGGGCTGGGCACAGCGGTTCACGGCTGTAATCCCAGCACTTTGGGAGGCCGAGGCAGGTGGATCACCTGAGGTTGGGAGTTCAAGACCAGCCTGGCCAACATGGTGAAATCACCTCTCTACAAAAATACAAAGATTAGCTGGGCTTGGTGGTGCAAGCCTGGAATCCCAGCTACTGGGGAGGCTGAAGCAGGAGAATCACTTGAATCTGGGTGGCGGAGGTTGCAATGAGCTGAGATTGCACCATTGCAATCCAGCCTGGGCAACAAGAGTGAAACTCCGCCGGGCGCGGTGGCTCAAGCCTGTAATCCCAGCACTTTGGGAGGCCGAGACGGGCGGATCACGAGGTCAGGAGATCAAGACCATCCTGGCTAACACGGTGAAATCCCGTCTCTACTAAAAAAATACAAAAAACTAGCCAGGCGAGGTGGTGGGCGCCTGTAGTCCCAGCTTCTCGGGAGGCTGAGGCAGGAGAATGGCGTAAACCTGGGAGGCGGAGCTTGCAGTGAGCTGAGATCCGACCACTGCACTCCAGCCTGGGCGACTGAGCAAGACTCCGTCTCAAAAAAAAAAAAAAAAAAAAAAAAAGAGTGAAACTCCATCTCAAAAGAAATAGAAGAAGCCACGTGCTGGCAGGTACTAAGGCTGTCTTATCCACTGAGGTGTCCCTAGGGCCCAGCACACATAACAGCTCCTCAATAAACATTTTGCAAATGGTCAAATGAGCACATGAAGGATGGGCGAGAAGCCATTCAGGTGTACAGAATCAAGGCTTAGAGCCATCTAGTGACTCATTCAAGGTTTCAGAGCCAATGAGAGTGTGCAGTAGACTGTGAACTCCTCACTGTGGTGCCAGCACCCGGTGTGCCTGGTCCAGGGGAACTGTGCAACGCTTAGTGAAGAAATGAATGAATGACTGAATGTCACGCAGCCAGGAGAAGAATCGAGGATTCTCAAGTCTAATGGTCTAGTGTACATCCCCTCAGACTCCAGCCCCACTGAATACGCTATCTCTTCTCCTGGGAAGCTTTTTCTCTCCCAAAGTTGATTTACCATGAAACTAGTGACGTTTAGCTTCAGGGTCACTCTCCAGCACAGGGCCCATTCCAAGGTCTTGGACTTAATTTTCAAAATTATTTGTAATTCTGTATTCTATTTCTTAAAGAGGGATCCCAACATTGCATAAACTTTAAGCCCGGCAAAACCTGGATCTCCCCCTGCCCCCACCTCTTCAGTTCCCCCCACATACTTGCTAATCTTTGTGTCAAGACTCAGCCCAAGGCCGGGCATGGTGGCTCACGCCTGTCATCCCATCACTTTGGGAGGCCAAGCGAGGCGGATCACCTAAGGTTAGGAGTTTGAGGCCAGCCTGGCCAACATGGTGAAATAAACCCCATCTCTACTAAAAATTCAAAAATTAGCTGGGTGTGGTGGTGGGCGCCTGTAATTCCAGCTACTCGGGAGGCTGAGGCAGGAGAATCACTTGAACCCAGGAGGTGGAGGTTGCAGTGAGCCGATATCACGGCACTGCACTCCAGCCTGGATGACAGAGCAAGACTCTGTCTCAAAAGAAAAAAAAAAAAAGACACAAGCCAAGCCATCAGCCTATGAGAGCTTTCTTCATCTCCTTTCGTCCAGGTGAAGATGGAGCTGCCCTCAGTGCTGGGCATGGATCCCGTCTGGATGGCTGTGGCCATGTCTGTACCGCTTTGCTGTTGATTTTCATCTTATGTCTGCTTCTGCCTGCTAGATTGTAAGCTCTTCAAGGACAAAGCCTATATCCAGGTGGGTTTACCCCTGTATCCTTGGTGCCTGGCACTGTGCCTGGTACACATTATGTGCTCAAAAAGTGTTAATTAAAGCAGTGAGTGAATGAATGCACAGAATCATGGAGTTATTATTCTGTTCTACTTCTTCTTTTTTTTTTTTTGAGACGGAGTCTCACTCAGTAGCCCAGGCTGCAGGCTGGAGTGCAATGGTGCAATCTCAGCTCACTGCAACCTCCACCTCCTGTGTTCAGGCAATTCTCCTGCCTCAGCCTCGCAAGTACGTAGGATTACAGGTGTGCACCACCATGCCCAGTTAATTTTTTTTTTTTTTGTATTTTTAGTAGAGACAGGGTTTTACCATGTTGGCCAGGCTGGTCTCGAACTCCTGGCCTCAAGTGATCCGCCCACCTCAGCCTCCCAAAGTGTTGGGATTACAGGTATGTCCATTCTTGCTGAGAACACCTTGCACATTCCAGGTGATGTGCCTTTGCTCTAGGTGTCCCCTTCCTGTCCTGTTCCCCCAGTGGAATCCGGTCCATCCTACAGGCCCAGCCCAACCTCATCAGCTCTCTGAGCTGCCTGGAAAGCCCCAACACAGCTCCTGCCTCAACTCTTAAATGTAGCATTCTGGCCTCTCATCACCTCTCCTTCCACTTTTTTTTTTTTTGTCAAGGTCTTGCTCTATCACCCAGGCTGGAGTGCAGTGGTGTGATCATAGCTCACTGCAGCCTCAACCTTCTGGCCTCAGGCAATCCTTGTGCCTCAGTTTCCTGAGTAGCTGAGACTACAGGTGCACACTACCACAACCACCTAATTTTTTTAAATTTTGTGGATGCCAGGTCTCATTATGTTGCGCAGGCTGGTTTCAAACTCCTGGGCTCAAGTCATCTTCCTGCCTCAGGCTCCCAAAGTACTGGGATTACAGGTGTGAGTCACTGCCCCCAGCCACCCACTTTTAATAACTGATGGATTTTAATGTGCAAAGTCTGGTTCTCTCTGATCAGACTACAACTTCTTGGAAACAAAGTCTTCAACCTCTTGTGTTTCCTCCGGTCCCTTGCACATTGTAGGTGTTCAATAAATATTTGCTCATTGGCTGACGGGTTCATTAGCAGTCTTCAATGCATACAAAGAAAAAAAAAAGCCAATATCTTGGTTCTTAAAGATCTCCTGGGAAGCAGGTGGAAAACACAAATGCAGTTCTACATAATGGGAATACTATGATGGCATTTTAACGTGGTGACACGGCCAAATTCACTATTGTCCAGTAAAATTAACTAATAAAGCTGCCAGTAGATTTTCTAATTCCCTCAACAGAAATGCTGTGGCCGAAAGATCACCTCTCTCGTTGCCTTTTTGGGTGCCCCATCTTTGTGGGAGGCTGTGGTATCCGAGCTTTGGCTCGCTAGGGCTGCTTCTCTGATGCCATGGCATGGCTTAGACGCTGTGCTATTGGTTACAAACAACCAGCCACCTGGCAGCGGTGTGGCCTCTCACTAATGCCATACATACCTTGAAATCAAAGAGTTCTGAGCCTCCACTTTCATTCTTCTGGACAAACACAAAAGATTTCGATCCACACAAAGAAATTTATCTTGCATGCTTCTGAGTTCACTGGTCTCCCAAATATGTATTGTTTGGTTCATATAAAAGATCAAAAATCCCTCTTTTTGGCTCATTATGTGTTTTCCACAATCCTTTTCGTGGCCATTCTCCCTCCTGTGTGCTACTCATGTTGACCTTTCTGTTCATTGACCCATGTCTGTCAGTTTCTTGCCCGAACCCTGATGTGCCTTTAAATGATTGGGTGGAAAAATACAGCTGTTTTCTTTCTAAAGCATATTTATTTGCTTCCCCGAAACGCTGTATTTAGTGCCACAATGAGAGCACAGAGTCTGTGATGGGGCCCTGGACCACTGTGAGCTTAATTTCTGGTGTACTAAATCAATTTTGTTTTAAATCTTAGATTAGTTCATGCTGAGGAAAACAAAACCAAACCAAACAAAACCCTTGGAAGTTGGTGCACCAAGGAAACAAAGCTTGTCTACTGGTCAGTGATTACTCAACAAATCAGTCCCTTTGCTAATTAGTTTATCTAATGAATTATTGAGCCACACTGTATGGATTGCTGGAAATGCTTTTTATTTTTTTAAAGGACAACATGGGTGAGTCTAGAGATTGTCAAGTCTCAGACAAAAGCTAGCAAACTCATGTAAGCTACGGTGCTCAGGGAAAGGAAACGGATTCAGAGAGGGGGGATTTTAAATAGCCATAAAATGTATAGGAGGAAGACAATAGGAAGCAAACAATGGGTAGAGAAGCAATTAAAACCAAACCAGCTCATTTCTAGAGTCTTTGCATTAGGTTTCAAGAGACCATGAACCATGGGTGAAGGATAACAAAGTTCCCACGTCTCCTTTATGTCTCCTGGTTCAGGGCTTCTCGGCCTTGGCACTATTGACATTTGGGGCCAGAGGATTCCTCGTTTTGGGGTGGGGGACACTGTCCTGTGTATAGCAGGATGCTGAGCAGCATCTCTGTCCTCTGCCCACCAGATGCCACTAGCACCCCCTCCCCAGATGTAATAACCAAAAATGTCTCCAGATATGGCCCAATGTTCCCTGGGGAGCAAAACTGCCCCCCTCAGTTAAGAACTCCTGACCTCGAGATCGAGACCATCCTGGCGAACATGATGAAACCCCGTCTCTACTAAAAAAAATACAAAAAACTAGCTGGGCGAGGTGGCGGGCGCCTGTAATCCCAGCTACTCGGGAGGCTGAGGCAGGAGAATGGCGTAAACCCGGGAGGCGGAGCTTGCAGTGAGCTGAGATCCGGCCACTGCACTCCAGCCTGGGCGACAGAGCCAGACTCTGTCTCAAAAAAAAATAAAAAAAAAGAACTCCTAACCTCATAACGTCATTCCACTTTGCCATAATCTCTTCCATCACGTAGTATCTCATTTGAATCCAACCACGTTACAACCTTGAGATGTAGGTAGGGTAGGTCTTAGTACCCAAACTCTCCAAATCAGGAAACCCAGGCTGAGAAATTAAGCTACTTCCCCAAGAATCCTCAAGGGTAAGCTCGGCACTCATCACTGGCAACTAGAGCACACCCATCTGCCAGGGTACATGGCCACAGGTAACACAAGATGAGGTGGGTGACAGTATTTTTCAGTGAGAGCAGAAAGGGGAAAAAACCGTAAGCACTTAGGTGGATTTGTCTCATTCTCCATTTCTTTATAAGTTCAGACATTTAACGTTGACTTAAAGTCAATTGCTGAGAACAATAAGGTAGCTTTGAGAAACATAAATATTTGGACTCAGGATAATGGAAAATAACAAAATGCTCACTTATTAAGCTCTTTTCTAGGGCAGACCCTGCCTGCATTGTCTCACTGAATCCTCAAAACTCTCCCATGCCGGGGTGCTATTACCATTACGTTTTAAAGTAGGGGAAACTGAGGCTTAAAGGGTAAGTAGTCTCATGGGTGGCAGAGCCAGTAAGTGGCTGAGACAGAACTCATTCCAGGATCTGCTGGCTCCAAACTGGCATCTATACCACACTGCCGGCCTTCCTCTCTGCTGAAGTAGCTGCAATTTTCTATCTGCCTGGGCAACCAATCTATTTCGATATATTTTGTGGTTGTGTGAAAATAAAAGCTGTGGCCAGGCGTGGTGGCTCATGCCTGTAATCCCAGCAATTTGGGAGGCCAAGGTGGGTGGATCATGAGGTCAGGGGTTCGAGAACAGCCCGGCCAACACGGTGAAACCCCGTTTCTACTAAAAGTTCAAAAATTAGCTGGGCGTGGTGGCAGGAGCCTGAAATCCCAGCTACTCAGAAGGCTGAGGCAAGAGAATTGCTTGAACCGGGAGGCAGAGGTTGCGGTGAGCCAAGATTGCGCCACTGCACTCCTGCCTGAGTGATAGAGCAAGACTCTGTCTCAAAAAAAAAAAAAAAAAGAAAGAAAACAAAAGCTGCAGTCTGGAATCATTTTAACAGCCCTCCTCATTTATACTGTGGTCTTCACATACTGATGCAGGAGCTTGAAGGAAGATTCCAAGGACAATTTTATTTAAAGTTGAATCATTACCAATGACCAACAAATGCTGGCATTTTAAAAAAACTAATACAAAAGATCAGCCGGGCGCAGTGGCTCACGCCTGTAATCCCAGCACTTTGGGAGGCTGAAGCGGGCAGATCACTTGAGGTCAGGAGTTCGAGACCAGCCTGGCCAACATGGTGAAACCCCGTCTCTACTAAAAATACGAAAATTAGCCAGGCACGGTGGCATATGCCTGTAATCCCAGCTACTCAGGTGGCTGAGGCAGGAGAATCACTTGAACCCAGGAGGTGGAGGCTGCAGTGAGTAAGACTGCACCACTGCACTCCAGCCTGGCCGGGCGTGGTGGTTCATGCCTGTAATCCCAGCACTCAGGTGGGTGGATCACCTGAGGTTGGGAGTTCGAGACCAGCCTGACCAACATGGAGAAACCCCGTCTCTACTAAAAAAAACCACAAAATTAGCCTGGCGTGGTGGCGCATGCCTGTAATCCCAGCTACTAGGGAGGCTGAGCCAGCAGAATCCCTTGAACTGGGGAGGTAGAGGTTGTGGTGAGCCGAGATCAGGCCACTGCACTCCGGCCTGGGCAATGGGAGCAAACCTTTGTCTCAAAAAAATAAAAGAATACAAAAGATCAGATGAGAAGCACTCAACAGTTATGGCATAGGCCAAAATCCACCAGGCACTGGATGAGTGTGACTGTGTGCCTTCCCTTGTTTTTGCCTGCCCAACCTGAGATTCTTGAGGCAGGAGTGAGAGCCCAGGAGATGGGTCTAAGGTTTAACACAGCCCAGGTCTCAGGGACCACCGCAAAGCCTTCTGCACACTGTCCTACTCGAAGGGAATCACTCAGCCCAAAGTCCTATGCCTGGTTACAATGTTCATTGTCTGTGACACATTTACATGTATTACACACACACACACACACACACACACAGAACTAACACCCCAAAGCTAGCAAACTTCAAGCATAGCTAACATGTTGGTGGTCTCCATTGTTAGCATTTGATATAAAACACATTTAATTGTATTGATGTTTTTACTAAACTTTAAATATAAAGATACATTTTCTTAAAAGGCTGTTTGAATCGGACATTTTACAAGACCTCCAATGCTCCTGAAGACCACAGAACAGTGTGCAAACCACTGCAATAGAAAATGGGGTTTTGAAATTTCGCCCACAGGGTCATTTGTAAATGAAGAAAACTTTGTCTTTCAAGATAAGGAACAAGCAGGCAGGATTATACAGTGAGCAACACTTGAGCCTGGAACGCTCTGGAAGGTGTGAGAAGGAACCTCTGATAAGTTCACCCCAGTCTCAGAATTATTCTGGAGGAACGGCCTTCCCGCCACGCCACCGCAGTGTTCTGAGAGCCACGTAATCGGGAGGTGCTGAGTTCAACAGGAGGAACCCAAGTGCTTAGGGCTGAGGTCTGCGCTTAATTAATGCTTCAAAGCCAAAAAGCACACCTTCTTCAGAGGGACAAAGAGGACAGCGGGCTCCTCCAGCAGGGCAGCGGCTGCCGCAGAGTGGTGACAAGCTGGGGAAGGGGGCAGCTCGGCTTTATGTAATGGCCAAGGGGCTGGGCAGGGGGTTAGTTTCCTGCCTCAGCCCGACTCACTGAAGGATGTAACTGGGCACCCGGAAGCGGGAGGCTTTGGTTTAAAAAGAAGAAAAAAGGAAAAAAGGGCCAAGAGGGAGAGAGTTGCAAGGATGGATCAACCCACAGCACTCTCTAGAAAAATGAAACCGACCCACTGGCCCTCCAAGACGGGGCCATTAGGACGGGCAGCTCATTTTTTAATCCCTTCCTAAGGTTTTATTTTCTCCTATTACATTGTAATTGAACGTAAAAGGATTGGAGCAATCAGGGGTATATTCTCTTCAACAATAAAGCTGCATGTCACATTTTCAGATTGTACTCAAATGTACTAAAAATACTGACCCACGCTGGGATATTTGTACAACTGTGCTTTTGTCTGCCTTCTTTGTGCTGGTCTCTCTCCGTGCCTTTATGTTCGCCGGCATCAATATTTATTAGAGATGTTAAGCTATTAGTGGGCATGGTGTGGTTGCCTAATTTTGTAGAGCATCCAATTTGAACACACTGGCTCTACATAAACGCTTCCTCGTGATGATAATGATAATGATCCCAGCAGCAGCACTGGGTCTTGTAAACTAGGACTCAAGTTGGGGTGAAAACCTACAAGCATTTAGGAGCTGAGGAGGGCGGAATTGAGCTGAATGACTTTCCCAACTCTGCTTTTTCACTTTTCAAGGTCTGGTTCCAGGTTCCTGAGACCTGTCCAGAGCTCCCTTCCCACAAATCTGAACTCTCTGGGCAATGTAGCTCACTTGAAAACTATGGGGGTGGAGACGCATCACAATGCCTGTCTTATTTGTGCATACATGCCTCTGTGTGTGTGTGTGTGTGTGTGTGTGTGTGTGTGTGTGAATAAGAGCTAACATTTCCCAAGAGCTTTCCTTACGGCAGGTGCTGTGCTAAGCTGCCTGCCTCTTTGCGTTCATCTCTATCCGAACATTTATAAATGTGTGTATGTATCCCATCTCCCCAGCTAAATAGTAAATGGTTGACTCCTGTGAAACTCAGCAACACTGAATTCTAAACTTCTTTCTATGCCCCCAGGAAAGCTTAGGGTAGCACTGGGCACTTGGTAAACCTTCAACAAATATTTCTTGGCTGTCAACAAGTCCTAAGAAATCAGTAGAGCTCACTTTGGAAGGAACATTCAATGAAATGATATTGGAATCTGGTTCATCTGTGAACACTTTTTGACTGCCTGCTATACAGGATGTTACCAACCTGGACTGTCTTTGGTTAATTAACCATATGTTGCGGCCAAAAGAATGTGGGGCTGGAACCCAGGAGACCTGAGTCTCATCCCACTTCTGCCACCAGGTGAGGATAGCACCTCAGATGAGTCTGTTTCCCTCACTGGGCCTTGAGCTCCTCAAAAAAGGAGGTGGACTAGATGTCCGTAAGATTCCCTCCAGCCCCAAATGCTGTGTCTATTCTATGACTCTATTTTACAAATGCATGCACTTCTTATTGGTTACATAAAACCCCATAGAAAAACAAAGTCAGTAGTAAATTATGAAAAAATCAGGTGCCAGGATCATTTGCACTTTCTAAGGGTGCTCGATTCTATAAATTCCACCCCTGTACATAGGCAGCCTCTCCAGGGCGACAGAAGATCCAAGGCTGTCAGGGGAGCAAACCAAGCAGTCTCTCCCTATAATTGTATTGACAGGTTATCAGCTGAGTTCGGATGGCAAGAAAGGTGCAACCCTGACAGGTTTTCTGAAGGAGTCTTGAAGGCTATTGTAGCAGGATTCTGTGTGGAGTCACAGAATTCTGGGGAAATGAGAACCAAGCAGGGAGAAGCTTGGTTCTTTCTCTATTTAATTTTATTCTTCCCAGAGAGTCACATTTGAAGGAAAACTGGCTAACTGCACATCACTGTCTACACTAGAGTCGAAACCCTTTCTAAGGGAAAATATTTACATCTTTTGTGGCCACGTAAAACACCGACTTGATTCAATCACTCCTATTAAATAACCAGTTGATTTGGTTTTAAATGAGGCAAATGATTGTTGAGCATTTGTAGATAAAATACTTGCTTGGATGTTTCAGTTTTTCACTTTTCATTTGGTTACAGTGGCATCTTGCAGACATGTTTTGTTTTTTTTTGTTTTTTTTTTGAGATGGAGTCTCGCTCTGTCGCCCAGGCTGGAGTGCAGTGGCCGGACCTCAGCTCACTGCAAGCTCCGCCTCCCAGGTTTACGCCATTCTCCTGCCTCAGCCTCCCGAGTAGCTGGGACTACAGATGCCTGCCACCTCGCCCGGCTAGTTTTTTTGTATTTTTTAGTAGAGACGGGGTTTCACCGTGTTAGCCAGGATGGTCTCGATCTCCTGACCTCGTGATCCGCCTGTCTCGGCCTTCCAAAGTGCTGGGATTACAGGCTTGAGCCACTGCGCCCGGCTGACATGTTCTTGAATAACTGATGTGTATACATCCTGGTAAATTTTATGAATGTGAAATAACACTGTTGAGTTTGTTCAGTGTTTCTACATTTTAAATGGAAAAAAAAAATGCTGATCCTATTCATTGGAGAAAGCAACCCAAGAAATAACCCCCCAATATGGTAGAATAAATGCCTATTTCTAAGGTGCTATAGTCTTCCAATATAGATGCACACCTTCAGGTTCAGACTTAGACAAAACCAAAATATGCTTTAGTTCTAATGACCCTCCTAAAGACACCAAGGCAGAGTGCATTCCCAGCCTCTACCACACATAGCGGGGAGGCACAGGCTACCACGGGATCTGAAAATCTGTGGTGGTGAAACTGACACGCCACAATGAAGAAATCCACAAGCCAAGCTCAAAAGAAATTTCCATAACATGAGAAGAAAAACATCTTAAAGCTCCACAACCTCACATATTTTCCATTTTCCCTTTTTGTTTAAAGTCAAAAACACCAAAGTTGTTTCATAATTAAATAAATAATAATATAGGAAGCTGTTTGGAGTGGTAAAAATAATGCTGGGCTGGGAGTTAGCCAACGAAGCTGCAAACTCAAGCTCTGCCAAAACCTTCAGCAAAACAAAAACAAAAACAAACAAACAAACAAAACAGAGGTGGCCTCAGTGTGCTCATTTGCAAAAGGGGTCTGGAAAAGGTAACAATCACGCTTCCCTTTTGTGGTCAATTTCTCTGCCAACTTCTATTTAGGTCAGGTTTTGACCTCTTAAGATATTCTAACATTATATGACATGGTAAATACTGAAAAGTGGATGTCATCTTAACTGCTCCAGAAAGTACCTTACAGACCCTGAAGAACCCACTAAGGAAAGCCAGAGGTAAAGGCTGCCCCCTGGCTGCCCCTGACGGAAGAAGAGAATCCCAGGCTCCATCTTCAGAGACCGGGAGCCTGGAAGTGGGTCCCTGCTGCTTCAGCATGGTCACCAGGGGCCAGGGCAGACCCGCTCTGCATCTCGTGCCCTGAAGACAGAACCCCAGTCGTGGGTGAGTCATCTCCTGTACATTTTCCAACCCTAAGCTTGGGTTCAGAAATCAGGGATTGAATTGGTCCTGGAAGCTGTTCAGCTAGTGCCATCCAGAGGCCAAATGCTGTCCTCGATATAGCTGGGTGGGTCGGGGGAAGCAAAAGAAAAAAGGAAAAGAAGGGGGAAATTTACATATATGTACATACATTTTACACATATGTACGTGTATATTATACACATGCGTGCATGTATACATGATAGATGTAAACCGTATGTATATGGGTGCATACACAAATGCATATGCATATACGTGTGTGTACGTACATATCACTCAGCGTGGGCACCACATGCTAACTCACCATGGAGAATAACTCCATATGCCCTCACTCTACACTTCAGTAGGAAGAAGTTGGCTCACTACTAACTACTTGAACAAAAGCAACGTCCTAACGTTAACGCAGGTAGTTAGAGGTGGCGGGCGTGATTCTCTCCTTGATACAAGAATAGTGAGCTCCACCTGCCTGTCCACTGAGAGCGGTTCTTCTCATCTAGAAGTAAGTGAAGAACCTTGTTCCACTTTGAGGGGCCCAAGGGGCCTATTCGATGGAAAGGCACGAGTATGGTAAGCCAGCCTGCCCCAGGTGCAGCCTGCACATGGGCAGTATCCTGCCTCCTCTGCAGGACCGAGTTTAGGGAAGGCAAGAGGAGGAGTCAATGTTTTGCCAGGAGCCAATTAACTCAGTTAATTCTAGCACGGGTTCCCTTTTCCCCAAAACAAAAACAAATCGCCACCACTACCTCTGGGCTCTACTCAGCGCCTGGCGGTCACACAAATAATTGTTGCTGAATCCACGGTTACCACCTGCGCCTTCCACTGCCGCACCTGGGACGCGGAGTGCATTTTTAAAGGCGCACTGCCCTCCAGCGGCGCAAGATAAATTCGCCCCGAGGCTTGCTCCCCGACCCCCAAGCCTCAGCCTGACTTCTCCGGTAGCCCCCGCGAAGGTGTGGCCGCCACAGCAGTGTTGATTTCCCAACAGAGGGAAGCGAGGCTAAAGGTGGGGAGGGGGGAAGCGCAATGTGATGTAGCCGAAACCGCAGCTCCCTCATTCTTGTCTGCGGAGCCTCCTAAGCCAAAGACTGCTTTTTTTCTCTTAGGGTTGTAATTTGGGTTAGAAATAAGTATGATCGGACGGAAATGAATATTCGACGTGATGCTTCCAGGACAGACACGGAGCCCCCGCTGCACAGACGCACCCCAGGTGTGCAGGGAAACGGGAGAGGCGGCCTTTACCCTAGGAGTGCTGGCAGCCAGGACTTAGGCTTTGCGTGTGCGACCTCTCACCCTGTGGGTTCACTCTGTGGGAAACCACAGCAGCCCCCATTGCAGCCTTACCCCATGTCAGGTTCTGTCCCGGGGTCCCGCAGAAATTACCCTATTCAATCTTCCCAATCAGTCCCTTTAGTGGTGGCCATTATCATCCCACTGTGAGGATGGGGAAACCGAGGCTCAGAGAGGCAACGCGACCTGCACGGGGGTTCAAGCCTGTCTGAACCAGAGCTGGAGCTTCCCACGCTGCGCTCGGACCCCGGGCCGAGGAGCCAGGGCGCAGCGGGTGGGGACCCCCGGCGGCGCGGGTGCCCAGAGTCGGCGACCGCGAAAGCGCGGTGGGTGTGGGGTGCTCACCTTGACGATTAGCGGGTTCTGAAACATGGAGTCCCGCACGACCCCCAGCCGCTCGTTCTCCATGCCGGGACGGATGTCCGCCACGGTCAGGGGCCGCCGCGGGGGCGGGCAGACCTGGCTGACGGTGCGGCGCACAGGCTGCTGCTGCTTCCTCCATCGCGTGAGGTCCAGGCCGGAGCTCCTGGCCTCTGGCATCCTTGGGGTCGCCGGGGAGCCTGCCCGTGGGCTGGGTTGGGCGCACTTCCCCAAGTCCAGGCCAGCAGGGAGCTCCGAGGCGCCTGCCGGGCGACCCGGGCCGCACCACCGGGATCCTAGGGGGGAAACTCAGATGCCAGGACCCCTCCGGAGCCAAGCGCGCCCCCCTCGCGCCGGCCCCTCATTGGAAAGAGCCCCGGAGCCCTGCAGAAGCCCCGCTGGATCCTCAGGGCGTCTCCTGGGCCCCGCACTGCGGACTAGGAGAAGAAAGAAAACCAAGACCACCCCTGGAGGACGAATGCAACGGCCCGTCTCCTTGGCGACGGGACGCCAACAGAGCCCGGCTCGGCTTGTACTTTTCTTTCAAGAAACTCTTGGTGGCTACCAGTGTGGACTTGTTTGGAGTTTTCCTGAATCGATACAGGAGAACCGAGAATCTCCAGTGGGTTGCGTTCAAAGCGGCGTGGCTCTTAGAGGGTCATTTACACTAGTCTTTCAAGTCAAAGACTCCATCCTCTGCTCACCCCCATTCCACTCACAAACCCTCCCCACCTGTGCCCCTTGCGCCGCACACACACCCGAGAGAAAGCACCAAATGCATTCCAAGCCTGATGCTGATGCTGACCCACTGGGAGGACTCGGGCGAGTCACCCTCTTGGATCCAATGGGCTTTTTTTTTTTTTTTTTTTCCTGTGAGATGGGTGACAAGGAAAGTCTAGAGTTGGATTCGACCAATGGTTCCCAAATTTAAGCAACAGAATGAAGGGAAATTGAAAAATACAGATTTGGGCTGGGCTCGGTGGCTCACCCATGTAATCCCATTGCTTTGAGAAGCCTAGGAGGGAGGATGGCCTGAGGCCAGGAGTTTGAGACCAGCCTGGGCAACATGGTGAGGTCTCATCTCTACCAAAAATTTAAAAAATTAGCCAGGTGTGGTGGCACACACCTGTGGTCCCAGTTATGGGGAGGCTGAGGCAGGAGGATCGCTGGAGGAGGTTGAGACTACAATGAGCCGTGTTTGGGCAACTACATTCCAGTCTGGATGATAGAATGAGAACGTGTGCCAAAAAAAGAAAAACGAAGATTCACAGGACTCACTGAATCAGAATATCTGGAAATGGCACCTGAGGCTCTCTTTTTTTTCTTTTCTTTTCTTTTTTCTTTTTTTTAAGAGACAGAGTCTTGCTCTGATAATGACATGAGCCACCTCACCAGGACAGATGCTGCATTTTTTAAAATCCCCTTAACCACCCACCACCAACTTTGTGAAAAAGTTCAAACCTATAGAAAAGTTGAAAGTCAAAAGAAGAATACAATGAAAATACATATAGGCTTCACCTAGATTCTGTTAGATTTTGAAGGGAAGGGGAGGGTTAAAGAAAGAGAGAGTGGCGGCTCTACAGCAAATGCAGGCTTTATGTCCAGCATAAGACCTACAGAGGTGGGAGACCAGCTTAATGCCAGTGCCCACCGCTGCTTACAAGCTGGGGAAATTATAGGCCTGGGCAGGGAGGGGCCCCAGGGGTATAGCCTACTGCCCGGGAAGATGTTGATAAGGTATTCCCATGATGAGGCAGTTTGGCCCTTGTTCTGGTGGAATGTGATGTTCCTGGCATTTTCTCCCAGCAGAATATGATAAGAGGCATGCTGTTTCTCACCGCCTGAACCCCCGTGGAATGTTTCACTCTAACCAAGGTCTGTGAAATGGCAGGGGGCCTACAAAATGGTGTAGTTTGGACTAACAGATTCACCCATCCCCAGCACTGGCCACATTCTCTTGCTCTCTCTCTGTGAGTGTGTGAACATGCACGTACACACATTACAAAATCACCTGAAAAAAATATCTGTCAACACCATATTTAACCCTAGGTACTTCATCAGGTAGCAAGCACATTCCCATGTATAACTACAATGTCATTATCATGTCCGAAGATTTTAATGTGATACAATAGTGCTTAATATAAAATCCATTGCAAAGTTGAGAATCTGCATTTAAAACAAACAAAAAAAGCTTCCCAAGTGATTGGTGCAGTTGGAGGAGGATTGGAAACCACTAACCTGTATGATCTCTAATCTCTCCTCTAGTGCCAGCCTTTTGTGGGTTCATTCATGCATCACTAGCACCACAAGGCTCTGGGTAAGTGGGCTCACCACAGAACACGTGACACCAATGACGAACCTGGACTTCAAGGCCTTACGTATCAACAGTGGACACCACCACATTTACAGACTTCTCCAGACAGAGCTCCAACTGCACATCCACGTCCCAGAGCAGCATATATAGGTTCATCGTTTCTCCAACCTGCTTCCCTTCCAGACTTTCACGGAAGCATAGGTTGTGCATTTTTTAATCAAAGACACTTGGCAGATCACATAGAAGTCAGGTGGAACAGTGAGGGGCAAGATAGTGGAGTAGTAGAAAGAGCATAAGTCTGATTTCTGGCTGGCCCATTTAAGTCACCTTTGACAAGTTTCTGTAAACCCAGGTTTCTTATCCACAAGGTGGGGCTAATAATACCTCATAGATACCTACAAGGATTAAGTGAGAAAACTTGTTGCCTATATCGTATACGTTCACTATCCAAAAAGGTTAAACGTTTGGTTGGTAAATATAATGGCCTTGAATTGATAGCCAGGTTAAAGCTGCCCTTTTAGCTAAGTCTTTTCAGGACTCTGTTGAAATGGGAAGACTGGGATAGATCTCCAAACTCCTGCCAGCTCTAACCTTCTGAGACTTCATCCAAGTTTAACATCCATCAGACTGCACCTGCAGACCTCTGACTTCATCTCCGACCCCCTCCCCTGCATTCACATGCATTCACTTAGGCTGGGCGTGTGCGACCTGTCACCCTGTGGGTTCACTCTGTGCTCCAGCTGCTCTGGTCTTCTCCCAGGTCCTCCAGCAACCAAGTTCAGGACTTTTCCATTCACTTCCAGCCTGGAACACTCTTCTGTCTAGATTTTTTGCCTGTTGTTTTCATTTATAATTCAGCTCAGATGTCACTCCTCAGTGAGCCCTCCCTTACATCTAAAGTAGCACTCACTGTCCCCTAGTCACTCTCCATCATGTTACCCTATTTTATTTTCCTTACAAGGTAATCTGAAATTATCTTAGTTGCTTTGTTTGTCATCTGTCTTCCCAAGTTGTTCCTGGAGTTCACCAAAAACGCAGCTCAAATGTCACTCCTCAGTGAGCCCTCCCTTACATCTAAAGTAGTACCCACTGTCCCCTAGTCACTCTCCATCATGTTATCCTATTTTATTTTCCTTACAAGATAATCTGAAATTATCTTAGTTGATTTGTTTGTCATCTGTCTTCCCAAGTTGTTCCTGGAGTTCACCAAAAACTGGAATAAATGGAATGCACGCATGCATTAGTACGTCAATGGAGGGGGATTCTGTCCTGTTTTCTTCGTTTTGGGAGCACGCTGTACCCCACCTGACCTCTAAAGGACCTAGAAGGAAAACGGGTAGACAACTGCGCCCGCCTTCACTGCCTAGCGGCAGCCGTGTTACCATGACAGCATGACGCCGAGGGGGCCGGAAGGCGACGCACTACTACTTCCGCTTCCTCAACAACAGCACTTCCGGGTTGGGAGAAAGGTCGCAACGCTTTCGGAGGGTAAGTTGAAAGCGGCTTTGTTAGTTGTTTCTGTATTTCAAAATGCGCACGTAAAAACCCAGCGTGGGGTGGTGGATTTCCTCGTCTTCTGGGAGACCTGCCTTTTGGCCTGAGGTCTCCAGGCCGCGGTCTTCGTCCCAGGCCTTATCTTGGGGAAACTGAGGTTTGGGTCTTTTTTTTTTTTTAAAAAAAAGGTGGAGTCTTGCTCTTGTCGCCCAGGCTGGAGTGCGGTGGCGCGATCTCGGCTCGCTGCAACCTCCGCCTCCTGGTTTCAAGCGATTCTCCTGCCTCAGCCTCCTAAGTAGCTGGGATTATAGGCGCCCGCCACCACGCCTAGGTAATTTTTGTATTTTTAGTAGAGACGGGGTTTCACCATGTTGGCCAGGCAGGTCTCGAACTCCAGACCTCAGGTGGTCAACCCGCCTCAGCCTCCCAAAGTGCTGGGATTACAGGCGTGAACCACCGCGCCTGCCCGAGACTTGGGTCTTTGGGAGTGAGAAGATGGAGAATTCACATCTGGTTAGTTCCTCCCCTCTCAGCCCTGGAGCGCCCAGCCCACCCGGGAGCAGAGCGGGGTCTTTCTGGCACCTCAGAGGCGGTGAGAGAATCGGGGACCAGGTTTGAGCACATACCTGCAGGGCGGGAAGTGTATGTTCTGAGTAAGGGGGGATAAATGCATATCCCTTCTTTCAATATGTTTGGAGCACTGGGGAGCCATTTGGGAGCAAGGTGGCCAAAATTCCAGCCCTCAGGAAGTCGATCATATTATAACTGCCAGAAGTGTGATGGGAACTGAAAAAAGCAGGGTTTCTGAAACCTAGAGAGAAGTGAGAGGTAGAGAAGTAGGCATGGACCTACCTCTCTCCATCTCTAGGCTAGATTATGAAGAAATGAAGACCCTTGCAGGTCTGTGAGGATTTTGACTTTATCTTAAGAATAACAGGAGAACTCTAAAAAGTTTTTAGCAGGGAGAGACTGTATATTTAGAAGGTTGTACTAGGCTCCAGAGACCAGAGGAAGTATTTACAAAAAAGAAGGAAAGGAACTGATGGAAGGGGAAATGTTATATAAAGAAATCAAGGCCGGGCGCTGTGGCTTAGGCCTGTAATCCTGACACTTTGGGAGGCCGAGACAGGTGGTTCACCTGAGGTCAGGAGTTCAAGACCAGACTGGCCAACATGGTGAAACCCCGTCTCTGCTAAAAATACAAAGATTAGCCAAGATTGGTGGCATGCTCCTGTAATCCCAGCTTCTACTCCGGAGGCTGAAGCAGGAGAATCGCTTGAACCCAGGAGGCCGAGGTTGCAGTGAGCTGAGATTGCACCACTGCCCTCCAGCCTGGGTGACGAGCGAGATTCTGTCTCCAAAAAAAAGAAAGAAAGAAAGAAATCAGCCGGGTGCGGTGGCTCACGCCTGTAATCCCAGCACTTTGGGAGGCCGAGGCAGGTGGATCATGAGGTCAGGAGATCGAGACCATCCTGGCTAACACAGTGAAACTCTGTCTCTACTAAAAAATACAAAAAAATTAGCCGGGCATTGTGGTGGGCACCGGTAGTCCCAGCTACTCTGGAGGCTGAGGCAGAAGAATGGCGTGAACCCGGGAGGCACAGCTTGCAGTGAGCCAAGATCACGCCACTGCACTCCAGCCTGGGCGACAGAGCGAAACTCCGTCTCAGAAAAAAAAAAAAAAAAAATCATCTGTTCTGTTTGTGATTTTTTTAAGAGGTCCTAAAAGATGGGCCTGAAAAGCATCTGTTGAAGTTAGTGGCTTTAAGGATACTCTTGCCGGAGCAGTCTCAGTGGAGTAGTGGGGTGGGAGCTCCAAGGATGTGGGTTAATAAGTGGATAAAAGGTGAGGTAATGGAAAGACTGATTTCTCTATCAGGAATGTTGCTGTGAAGGGGAAGAGAGAGAACAGTTGGATAAGACTTAGGGTTAGACAACAGTTGCTTTTTTTTTTAAGTTAGAGGAGATTAAATATTATTGGTGTTTTGCTAGAAAACAGGCTGAAGATACAGGAGAGAGATGGGGTACCTGGGGGACCACTATCTCTCTGAGAAGGCAGGAGGGGGTTGGGAGCCAGCACACATTTTCCTTGCTATAACGGAAGGAAATAGCCTTTGACAGAAGAAGGGACACTTCCTTTGTTGCAGCGAGAGAGAGAGAGGATGTGGCAGCACAAGCAAGTGTGTTAGACTTGGGGGAGTGACATATTTCTTGTCTAATACAGCTGATATTTACTACCCAGGATAAATTAGGTAGCTTCTGTAGAAAATGTGCTTAGCATTCAGACTTTAAAGACCGCTGATATAGAGAGAGCTCCGGGGTCTGTTGTTAAGGGAAAATAGCAAGTGCGGATCACAATATATAGATGTTACCTTCTGTGTAAGAAAGGAGAAGAAATATGAAGATTATTTTGATTTTTGTACCATGTAAATGTGTTATGTAGCCAAAGATAAAATCTGAAAAAAAAAATGAAACCCAGAAGCAACACAGAGCCAAGAGAACAATAAGACATGTTTGCAAAATTATATTTTTAATCATCTCTTTTGGAAAGTGCGTTTCTATTACTGTATTTTAATTCCAAGTGCACACACCTGATATGTGAGTATTAACGTTAGTGGCTTATGAAATTTATTCCAGTGTTTTGCAGAATGTTTGCTCTTTGTTGGACACTAACAAGGCATATCCAACTTCTTTCACAAAGAGGCTGACTTCTGGTTTGAGGTCAGTGGATACCTGATATCCCCACTGCGAAGCCCTTTTATGGATCCTGCACTCTAATGGAGTCTAATGGCTTCTCCATGGTAGAAACACAGAGGGGAACCAGACAGATAAACCATCTTTTTCTTCCTTGTTTTCTTTCTTTTTTTTTTTTATTTTAAGCAGGGAAGACAGCCTGTAAATGACTAAGTGTTTATTTTTTAAATGTGAAAGTATGTTACTTGGGAATCAGGCCAAGCCCAAGGAATCAGGGAAAACTTTCTTGAAGAACTGATCTTCAAATCAAGCTCTGAAGGATGGCAGGAGGCGAGGAGGGTGGGGAGACAGTGACAAGAATGTATGAGAGCTGAGGGGAAAGGTTGTGGCATGTTGGAGGAACCAAAATGAGCTGCTTGTGGCTTAAATGCAGAGTTGGACAGATGAGTCAGAGGGAGGCTGTGGGGGACACGGCACTGTTGTTCTCTGTTAACTATTTTTTTCTCCATCATAAAGGCAGTGGGACCAGACAGAATTCCAGTGAGCCACCTGTGTATCTAGAATAATATAAAATTTGTAATCATGACTACAGGCTTGTCATTTGTCATACAATTTCATTTTGCTGTGATTTTTTTCCCCTGAGGCTATGTTTAAAATGCAAAAATAGGCCGGTGCGGTGGCTGACGCCTGTAATCCCAGCACTTTGGGAGGCCGAGGTGGGTGGATCACGAGGTCAGGAGATGGAGACCATCCTGGCTAACACGATAAAACCCCGTCTCTACTAAAAATACAAAAATAAAATTAGCTGGGCGTGGTGGCAGGTACCTATAGTCCCAGCTATTCGGGAGGCTAAGGTGGGAAAATGGCGTGAACCCAGGAGGCGGAGCTTGCAGTGAGCCGAGATCGCACCACTGCACTCCATCCTGGGCGACAAAGCGAGACTCCGTCTTTAAAAAAAAAAAAAAAGCAAAAATAAACCATTGTTGTCATCACATTTCCATATAGGAATAAAATGGAAGGAGAATCAAGCAGATTTGAAATCCACACTCCAGTTTCTGACAAGAAAAAGAAAAAGTATTCTGTACATAAGGAAAGACCTCAGAAACATTCCCACGAAATTTTCAGAGACTCCTCCCTGGTGAGTGAACAGTCTCAAGTAACTAGGAGGAAAAAGAGGAAAAAAGATTTCCAGCGTCTCATTTCTACTCCTTTGAAAAAATCCAGAATCCATGATGATGCTGAAAATGCCACTGCTACACTCAAAAAGAGAAAAAAGAGAAGATACAGTGCTTTGGAGGTAGAAGAGGAAGCAGGTGCTACAGTTGTCCTTGTGGATAAAGAAAATATTAGCAACACACCAAAGCATTTTAGAAACGATGTTGATGTCATTTGTGTTGATAGGAGCATGGAACAGAAGTTACCAGGAGTGCCTAAAACAGACAAATTTCAGGTACTTGCTAAGTCACATACACATAAATCAGAAGCACTGCACAATAAAGTTAGGGAGAAAAAGAAAAAGCATCGGAGGAAAGCTGCATTCTGGGATGCTGTGCAGGAGAGCCAGCGGGCAATGGATGCCCTGCCTCAGTCGGAATCCCACCAGGAGGAGTCCTGGCTTTCTATGAGTCCAGGGGGTGAAATAACAGAACTACCAGCATCTCCTCATAAAAACAAGTGTAAGAAAAAAAAGAAAAAGTCCAGTAACCAGGAATATGAGACATTGGCCATGCCTGAAGGATCGCAAGCGGGCAGTGAGGCTGAGCCTGATATGCAGGAATCCCGACCTGCTGTGGGCTTGGATGGTGAAGCTCCAGAACTACTAGGACCTACTCACAAAAAAAAGTCTAAGAAAAAAAAGAAGAAAAAGTCCAGTTACCAGGACTCTGAGGCATTGGCCATGCCTGAAGGATCACAAGTGGGCAGCGAGGTTGGGACTGAGACGCAGGAATCCCGGCCTGCTGTGGGCCTACATGGTGAAACTGCAGAACTGCCAGCACCGGCTTATAAAAGCAAGTCTAAGAAAAAAAAGAAAAAGTCCAATCACCAGGAATTGGAGGCAATGGCCATGCCTGAGAGCCTTGAGAGTGCATACCGTGAAGGATCACAGGTGGGCCGTGAGGCTGGGATTGTGGAAGGCAGGAAGGCTCTTAAAGGGTTCAAGGAATCCAACAGTACAGAGAAGAAGTCTAAGAAAAGGAAGCTTAAGTCTGTCAAAAGGGCCGTAGCGTCTGGTGATGGTTTTTCAGTGTCCACTAAGAACTCTGAGAGCACACTCTTTGATTCAGTAGAAGGTAATGGCTCCGTGATGGAAGAAAGTGTGAAACCCAGGCCCCGACAAAAGAAAACCCGGGCCTGTTCAGCAAGCAAGCATATGCAAGAGGTGCCAAGGTAACGTGGGAGTGGTATTCCAGCTACTGGTATATTTCTTTTGTATGGATTCTGCCCATGCCTCTTTATTTAGCACAGACTCTTTTTTTTTTTTTTTTTTTGAGACGGAGATTTGCTCTTGTTGCCTAGGCTGGAGTGCAATGGTGCGATCTCAGTTCACTATGCCCTGCGCCTCCCGGGTTCAAGCGATTCTCCCAAGTAGCTGAGATTACAGGCATGCACCACCACACCTGGCTAATTTTGTATTTTTAGTAGACATGAGGTTTCTCCTTGTTGGTCAGGCTGGTCTCAAACTCCTGACCTCAGGCGATCCACCCGCCTCAGCCTCTCAAAGTGCTGGGATTACAGGCGTGAACCACCGTGCCTGGCCTCAGCACATACATATTAAATGGCAGAAATCATCAAGAGGTAGACCCTCAATATACCCTCAATGTACAGAATATCATACATCTTTAATTGAGTAAACTTGGCAAGTAGTTTAATTTCTTCATGTGTGAAATAAGACAGATTCAATTTTCACTAAGAACTATTCCAGCCCTGAAAATCTATGAGTAAATTTAAAAGCCCAAATTACCTTTGAAAAATAGTCTGAGCAAATAACCAGAGGAAATAGGGCTTAGGGCTGCACGTTTAGCTTCTAGGCTGCCTCTGAGATATATACAAGTAATTCAAGTTCCAGTAAAAAGTTTGAAAATCATGGACTGAGTCAACTCCAAGATCTCATCTTGCTTTAATATTCTGGTAGCCTAAGTGAGAGCCATTTTAAGAAAAGTTTAAGGCCAGGCATGGTGGCTCATGCCTGTAATCCCAGCACTTTGGGAGGCCAAGGTGGGTGAGTCACTTGAGGCCAGGAGTTCAAGATCAGCCTAGCCAACATGGTGAAACCCCATCTCTACTAAAAATACAAAAGTTAGCCAGGCATGGTGGCAGGCACCTGTAGTCCCAGCTACTCTGGAGGCTGAGGTAGGAGAATCGCTTGAACCGGGAGGCAGAAGTTGCAGTGAGCTGAGATCACACCATTGCACTCCAGCCTGGCGACAGAGCGAGACTGTCTCACAAAGAAAAGAAGGAAAAGTTTAAAAGTTATGAGGTCAAGTGATGTGTTAATGTTGGGCAACCCAATTTTCTTTTTTTTTTTTTTTGAGACGGAGTCTTGCTCTGTCGCCCAGGCTGGAGTGCAGTGGCCGGATCTCAGCTCACTACAAGCTCCGCCTCCCGAGTGTTTTTATGCCATTCTCCTGCCTCAGCCTCCCGAGTAGCTGGGACTACAGGCGCTCGCCACCTCGCCCGGCTAGATTTTTTGTATTTTGTAGTAGAGACGGGGTTTCACCGTGTTAACCAGGATGATCTCGATCTCCTGACCTCATGATCCACCCGTCTCGGCCTCCCAAAGTGCTGGGATTACAGGCTTGAGCCACCGCGCCCAGCCTGCAACCCAATTTTCTAACCCCTTAGGTTAGAACCTGCAAATGAAGAACGCAATGTGGAAACAGCTGAAGATTCCGAAACAAGATATTTGTATGCAGATTCAGGAGATGCCGAGGATTCAGATGCGGATTTGGGTTCTGCCGTCAGACAGCTTCAGGAGTTCATTCCTAACATCAAGGACAGGGCCACCAGCACAATCAAGCGGATGTACCGGGATGACTTAGAACGGTTTAAGGAATTTAAAGCACAAGGTGAGCTTGTGGGGCCTTAGTGTTTGTTGAACTTCCTGTATGCAGAGCTAGCACCTGACTGTCTTTTATGGATGATTCAGATTTATAGATCGACAAGAAGCATTCTTTCGCCGCCTTCACCTCTGTCTCCTACCAGAATTGTCTGAGCTGTAAAATTAGCAAAACGAGTGCTCTTGCTTTTCCTCTTCTTTCCCAGTTTCTGGTAAAGGTGGCCAGGAAGAATGAGGCTAAAGAGACCAGATAATTAATTCCCACCAAGAAGAGAAGGGACGGGAGGTTAATTGGTTGAGACACCGGAAAGGATACAACAGTTACATAAAATTAAAATACTGTCAGATCAAAATCATTAACTTTAGTGAGGTATTGTTTCTTTATCCAAGGTATTAAATTGATGGTGAGCTGGTTGTAGTGGACTTGATCATCTTCTTGATTTCACTGTGTTTCTGAACCTCTCTTATTAAGAATTATTATTATTAAGAATAACAAATAGCCTTTATTCTTAAATCCAATAATAAAGCTTATTGGATTTAAGAATAAACTGCAAATGTAAGGCTGTGTACTACCAGTGAGCGATATTTACTGAATATCTGCTGTGTAAGACCAAATACAACTGGTCATTGGCAAAAGTAAGAAGGGGAGTCATAACCTTCCAGAATTCATGGGATTGAAGTGATTCAGAAAATAGACTGTCTTGTTTTTCTAAGACCACCAGAGCGAGCAAAAGAACCAGCAAGTAGGCAAAGGTCAGGCGCAAAACTGCAAGTTTATTTTAGTAACCCAAGGTGTGGAGAAGTCTGTCGGCCTCCGGCAAAGAAGGCCGGCAGAGTTCCCCTCCCCCAAGCTCTCGGACGGAGTTCCGACAGTTCCGACAGCAATGAGAAACTGGGAAGTCCGCCGGGCTGTGAGAAGGCCGCGTGGCTCAATGGCGGAGAGCGGCTTTTCTAGGAGTGGGAGGGCAATAGGTGGGGCATGGGCGTGTCAGGGGCGTTCCGCAGGTGCGACCAGGTATATCTTGGTCTCTTCAGATTGACGTCACCTGGCGCATGCCCAGTTGGTCTGTACCTTCCCGGGCACCGGCTGCCTTTTCGCGCACGCGGGAAGAGTTGGTGGTGAAGAAGAACCCGAAAGTGCACCATCTTGCCTCCATTCGTCCAAACAGTCCAACCTTTTATTGATAATAGTGATAAAGGGGCGCTGTGGTCTGTCTGGCTACTTCCTGCTGTTAAGGGGCGTCGTTAAGGTCGGGGCCCATGGTTGGTATTTGGACGCACGGATGAAAAATAAAATAAGGCACAGTATTAGTATAGGAATGAGGAATGGAAGCATTTGTTGGAATATGGGCAAAACCCAGAAGGAAGGTCCCAGCAAGGTTGAGGTGTTAAGGTTCTGTATTTCAGCTTTTATTTTATTGAGGGTTTGAATGTTAGTGTCTGCTAGGCTTGACTTGCTAACATAATAGCAGCACTCTTCTCCAGGGAAGAGACAAGTGCCTCCTTTTTCAGCTGTAAGCAAGTCCAGAGCTCGCCTATTTTGGGCAGCTACTTGGGCTATTGAGGTAGTTCGGCGCTGCAGGGAGGCCAGTCCTTCAGCTGATTCCAATAACTAGAGGGAGGAAAACAGCCCGTTTTTGACGAAAGTGGCGTAGTAGCATAGAAAGTTGTTGGAAAAGCTCTGCTACTTCTGCCTGGCTGTATAAAGTTAGACTGGGGACCAAGGACACGGGGACATAGAGGGATCAGTTAATGGCTGTATGGTTAAGAGTTTTAGAGAGCGACCAGTTGTGTTGAGGGCCATGAGCAGGGGGGCTGCCACTAGGTGGGGGCCTTCTAAAGCCTCACAGAGGAAGCGGTGGGACAGATTGGTTATATTCACGGTGTAGGTTAAGTTTGGCCTTTGGCGAATAAGTGTGAGCCATGAGAAGGGGCCTCTATTGTGCGGAGAGAAGTTTGACAGCCTTAAGGAAGACAACTGGCAGAACTATGTACTACTGAGTGTGTTCGGCTGTCTTGTGGCCAAGTTTCAGTGATTAAAAAAATAACTGCCATACAGTAGGCGGACTAGCAAAGGTCTGAGTGTATGAGTGAGACAGCAATATAAATGTAAACTGAGACTACATTTTCAGTGTAGTTGCAGTGTCCCTTTCACTGAAGATGTTCGATGAAAGTTAGAAGACGGGAGAACCACTGCTCTGGACTATTGTCCGGAGGTAGATATGGATCTGGGGCTATGTATTGAAAGTCTGATAGGTTTATGTAGAGGATGTTGAGAAAGCGAGCTAGGTGCCAGGGGTCGGGGAGCATGAGATAGTCAAGGAAGCTTTGTAAGTTTGAGGCGAGTGGGGGAAAGTTGAACTGATGTCCACTGATTATTCTCGGTGGGGGCCCTTTTTAGCTGGGAAATATGAATCCAATGCGTGTGTCCTAGGAGTTTTGCTGCTGTATGTGTAGACAGGAGGACAATGTATGGACCTTTCCACCTGGGCTGTAAGTCTTTGGCTTGGATATCTTTTATGTATACTTGGTCTCCGGGACTGAGGGAGAGATGTGGGTTGTAGGCGTCTGTTGGAGGAGGGTGTGCTAACTCAGCGTGCTGTCTTAGGAGTTGTCTGAGAAGAGTGAGATATGGGAGGTAGTTCGCCAAAGGGGCTGGCAGGGAAGGTATTTGCTGGAGGGTTAGGGGCCGTCCGTAGACTAATTCGAACGGACTGAGGCCAGTTGGGCTTCGAGGTGCTGCCCGCAGCCAGGTCAGGGCTAAGGGAAGGAGGTTTACCCACGACTGCTGGGTTTCGATTGAGAGTTTGGTGAGCTGTTGTTTGATGAGTCCGTTAGCCTTTTCTACCTTACCAGAAGACTGAGGCCTATAAGGGATGTGGAGTTTCCAGGTGATGTGTAGGAGGGCTGCCACCTGTTGGACTACCTTAGAGATGAATGCTGGACCATTGTCGGATTGAAGAGTGACCGGGAGGCCAAACCTAGGAATAATATGTTCAGTGAGTATAGAGGCAACAATGTTAGCGGTTTCTCCTGTGGTAGGATAGGCCTCTATCCACCCTGAAAAAGTGTCCACAAGGGTTAAGAGGTATTTGAATTTTTTATGTTTTGGCATATGTGTGAAATCAATTTGCCAATCTTCACCTGGTTGGTGTCCTCTGAGTTGGTGGCTGGGATGGGGATTACGCAATGGGCCTTGAGGATTTGCCTTTAGACAGGTAGAGCACTGCTGGTTGATTGTCAGTAAGTGTTTTTGTAGTGTTGGACAGTGGAGGAGGGGATTTAGAAAATTGTATAAGGCTTTGGGTCCTATATGTAAAGAGTTATGTATGTCTGTTAGAATGGTATGGAGTTGTGTCTCAGGAATAACTAGTTTGTTATCAATATATATCCAGTCACCTGTAGTTAGTTTGGCTGTTGGATTTTGTAATAGCTTAGCCTTTTCTTCCTGAGTGTAGTTAGGGGCATACTGGGGGGAGAGAAAACAGACAGAAGGAGGCTTAGGGGTGGAAAATCTGGCGGCTGACTTGGCAGTGACGTCAGCGAAATTGTTGCCAGCTGCTACCGGGTCAGATGAAGTTTGGTGCCCTTTACAATGTATAATGGCTACCTTGGAAGGTGCCGACAGTGCATCTAGTAGTTTGAGTATTTGGTTTTTGTTAATAATAGGGGTACCGCCGGTGGTTAAAAACCCTCTCTCTCTCCAGATGACTGAATGGGTGTGTGCGATTAGAAAAGCATATTTAGAATCTGTGTATATGTTTACTGTTTTTCCTTTTGATAGTAGGAGTACCTTGGTTAGTGCAGTGAGTTCTGCCTGCTGTGATGTGGTCCCTTGTGGTAGGGGTTTTGCCTCTAAAACTGCGGAGGAGGTAACTACTGCATATCCTGCCTGCCTGTTTCCTTGGGGGTTGATAAAGGAGCTGCCATCCACAAATAAGGTTAGCTGTGCATTCTGAAGGGGCTGGTCATGCAAGTGTAGGTGGCTGGGGGGTTGAGCCTTCAGGACCTCAGGACAAGAATGTTTAGTATGGGGTGGTTTAAGAGAGTCTGGCAGTAAAGTGGCTGGATTTAGAGAGGAGCAAACTTCTAAAGTAACAGTGGGGTCTTCTATGAATAAGAGATGGAAAAGTTGGAGCCGGGATGGAGTTAAGTGGCTAATACTTTTATGAGAGATGAGATCCTGAAGACGGTGTGTGGAGAGGACCGTTAGATTACTGCCTCTAATGAGCTTTTTTGCTTCCTGGGTCAGGCAGGCTGCCACTGCTAACGCACGCAGACAGGGTTGCCAGCCTTGTACAGTTGGGTCTAGCTGTTTGGATAGATAGGCCACAGGACGGTGGGTGTTACCGACAGGCTGGGCTAAGAGACCAACTGCCACTTTCTGCCTTTCATCTGTAAAGAGTTGGAAGGGACGCTGGAAATCAGGCAGTGAGTGAGTGGGTTGTGAGAGAAGGCAAGCTTTTAAGCGGGTGAAATGAGTCGAGATTAATTTGGGGTTGGACAAAGGCCCATGTGGGGTTTCTTTAACTGCAGCGTATAAAGGTTTGGCTAGGATTCCAAAATTGGGGATCCAATGTCTGAAGAAACCTATTAGACCTAGGAAAGATTGAATTTCTTTTGCATCTTGAGGGGGAAGAAGGTTACGTATTAGGGCCATGCGGTCGGTAGTTAGTGACCGGGTTGTTGGGGTGATTTCTTTTTTTTTTTTTTTTTTTTTTTTTTGAGACGGAGTCTCGCTTTGTCGCCCAGGCTGGAGTGCAGTGGCCGGACCTCAGCTCACTGCAAGCTCCGCCTCCCGGGTTCACGCCATTCTCCTGCCTCAGCCTCCGGAGCAGCTGGGACTACAGGCGCGCACCACCGCGCCCGACGGTTTTTTGTATTTTTTAGTAGAGACGGGGTTTCATCGAGTTAGCCAGGATGATCTCGACCTCCTGACCTTGTGATCCGCCCGTCTCAGCCTCCCAAAGTGCTGGGATTACAGGCTTGAGCCACCGCGCCCGGCTTGTTGGGGTGATTTCAATTCCCAAGTATATGACGGTTTGGCAAGAAATTTGGGCCTTGTGTTTAGATACTCTATAACCTAATGAGCCTAAATGGTTGAGGAGAGTTGCAGTGTCTAGAAGAGAGTCTTGTTTGGCAGGGCTACAGATTAGGAGATCATCTACATACTGCAGAACTTTGCTATTAGTGAGAGGGCAGGAGGCAAGGTCTTTCGCTAAGGCCTGACCAAAGAAATGGGGGCTGTCCCGGAACCCTTGTGGGAGGACCGTCCACGTCAGTTGAGTGGAGGTATGTGTGTCTGGGTCCTCCCATGTGAAGGCAAACAGGAACTGGCTGTCTGTGTGTAGGGGTATGGTAAAGAAGGCATCCTTAAGGTCTAGCACAGTAAAATAAGTAGAATTGGTAGGGATATGGGACAGAAGGGTGTAAGGGTTGGGAACTACAGGGTGCGTGGGACGGGTGGCTTCATTGACTAGCCGAAGATCCTGTACTAACCTATACGTTCCATCTGCCTTTTTAACTGGAAGTATTGGAGTGTTACAAGGGGAATGTGTGCAGACAAGGATATGTTGGCTAAGTAGTCGCGTGATAATTGGCTTTAAACCTTGTAGATGTGTCGGAGAGAGAGAGAATTGGGGGCGGTTTGGGAAACGAGTAGGATCTTTGAGCTTGACAAGAACTGGTGGGTGGTGGGCAGCTATGACTGGGGTGGAAGTGTCCCACACTTGAGGGTGTACAGAAATAGGGAAGATAAGGGGTGGGGGCGACATAGGAGGAGCGTGTGCGCCTGCACAAAGCATGAGCAACAGGTCATGAGAGGGTTGAAGGGGAGTGGATGGGTTGGTGGGGATGTGTATGGAGGCCTTTAAGGTGCTCAGGATGTCTCGGACTAGTAAGGGGGTAGGGCATGAGGGTATAATGAGGAACGAGTGCGCAAAATAGTTGTTGGCCAGGCAGCAATTAAGGAGTGGAGTTTTTCGTGGAGTGGATGGCTTTCCGTCTACACCTACTACAGAGATATTGGATGGAAGGCTAGGTCCAGAGAAGGACGGCAAAACAGAATAGGTAGCCCCGCTATCTATTAAAAAATTAATTGTCTTACCCACTACCAGGAGAGTTACCCGTGGCTCGGCGAGGGTGATGGGGGTCCCCGAGTCTCGGCACCTTCGGTTGTCGTCGTCGTCCAGATGTAGGAGCTGGAAGGAGCTCCCAGGATCCTGGGAAAGGGGGTCACGTAGAGGCGCGGCACCTGTTCTCAGGGTGGGGCAATCCGACTTCCAGTGTCCTTTCTGCTGGCAAGCAGGGCACGGGGTTGCTGGTGGATGAGGGTTAGGACATTCACTGGCCCAATGTCCTGATGCCTTGCACTTATAGCAAGGCTGCGTTGGGACTCGGGGACCCTGCGGACACCTGTTGGCATAGTGTCCCGCCTTGCCACACTTATAGCAGGCTCCTTTCATGGCCTTGGAGTCTGTGGGGTATGTGCTCTCTGGTCTGGGGTTACGACTGGGCTGTAAAGCCGCTGCTAGGAGCTGGGCCTTCTGTTTAAGGCGTGCCTGTCGCACCGCCTCAGCCGTCTCCTCTCTGGAGTTATAGACCTTAAAGGCTAATTTAACTAGGTCTTGTATTGGTGCCTGAGGACCATCCTCTACCTTTTGAAGTTTTTTACGAATGTCAGGAGCTGATTGAGAAATGAAATAAGACGCCAAAATGGTGGCCCCTGTGGGGGAGGCCGGATCTAACCGGGTATACTGGCTCAGAACCTCAGTCAGCCTATTTAAGAATGCGGCTGGATTTTCTTCTGGATTTTGAATAATTTCTTTTAATTTGTTAAAATTTACAGTTTTGTTTGAGGCTGCTTGCATACCAGCCAACAAACACTGGACCATTAGGTCTCGCCTACGGCTCCCAGGCTGGTTTGCTTGGTAGTTCCAGTCTGGGTCTGCCGAGGGGACTGCTTGCTCCCCTAGTGGGATGGCGGCGTCAGTTAAATGTAGTTGGTTGGCATGCTGCCTGGCGGCCGCTAGGATGCGCTCTTGCTCCTCAGGGTTTAGGGTGGAGGTTAGGATAACCTGGAGGTCATGCCAAGTTAAGTCATAGGCCTGACAAAGGTATCTAAATTCCTTTATGTAGATGGTGGGATTAGCTGAGAAATGACCTAAACGCTTCTCAATTTTGGAAAGATCGGCCAATGAAAAAGGGACATGTACTCTGACTACCCCCTCCGCCCCAGCCACCTCTCGCAAAGGCGCTAACGCTGTAGGAGGGTGTGGGGCAGGAGTGGGGACATCAGCAGGGCACTTAGAGCGGGTGTGAGCAGAGACAGGAGACTCAAGACAGCCAGTTGGGGGCCCCGAAGGAGGCATGGGACTGAGTGGATTACTAGTAGGTAAGGAGGAGGAAGGAGGAGTCTGGATGGGGGGAGGAGGAGGAGTCTGGGCAGGAAGGGAGGGGGTGGGGAGAGCGGGGAGAGAGGGAGTATAGGGACGAGAGCCTAAGGCCCAAAAGCCTTGTATGTAAATTTCGGACCACTTGCCTAGCCGCTGGCAGAAATTGCTGAGGTCGATCAAGCCACAGTGGAAAGGAAAATTAACCGCTTCTCCTAAGGTCTTGTTCAAGCTGTAAGGTTTTTAAATTGGCTAGGAGGCACCCTAAGGGGGTGCTCTTTGGAAATTTGGACTGGGGGTTTCCCATTTGTTTCCTCTTTACCGACACACAATGGACACAATGGAAATGGAAGTGGATCTCTGCCTGGCTTCAAAGCGTCCTTTGGAACCAGCAGAGATAGACTGGAGGCTCTTGAAGCCGAAGTGGAGAGTACCTTCAGGCGGACGTCTCCGTCCCGCAAGGGTCTCCGAAGCCACGTGGTGGCTTCCAAGCCACTTGGTGGCTCAAAATGGACCTCGGACCTGCGCAGGATTTTGGCCGAGGGAGGTAAAGAGGAGACAAGGGCACTTACCCCAGAGAGGCCGTGAGAGTGAGCGAAGCGGGTCTCAGGTCCTGGTCCGTCCGCAGCGTGGAACGAGGAGGAGGCTCCCCGGACCCTGGGGGCCCTGAGGAGGGGTCTCCTCCCGGGTTCGGCACCATCTGTCTTGTTTTTCTAAGACCACCAGAGCGAGCACAAAAGAACCAGCAAGTAGGCACAGGTCAGGAGCAAAACTGCTAGTTTATTTTAGCAACCTAAGGTGTGGAGAAGAAGTCTGTTGGCCTCCGGCAAAGAAGGCCGGCAGAGTGCCCCTCCCCCAAGCTCGCAGACGGAGTTCCCACATCCTGACAGGACTGGGAAGCTGGGAAGTCCGCCGGGCTGTGAGAAGGCCGCGTGGCTCAATGGCGGAGAGCGGCTTTTCTAGGAGTGGGAGGGCAATAAGTAGGGCATGGGCGTGTCAGGGGCGTTCCGCAGGTGCGACCAGGTAAATCTTGGTCTCTTCAGATTGACGTCACCTGGCGCATGCCCAGTTGGTCTGCACCTTCCCGGGCGCCGGCTGCCTTTTCGCACACGCGGGAAGAGTTGGTGGTGAAGAAGAACCCGGAAGTGCACCATCTTGCCTCCGTTCGTCCAAACATAGACAAGTTAAGCAAAAAAGACAGCACTACACACATGCACACAATTGTAGTATATATTCCCGTTTTATTGGTGTATTGTGTTGAAATTCTTATGAGTATGTATTTTATAAAAGACTTTTTTTTGTTTGTTTTTGAGACAGAGTCTCGCTCTGTGGCCCAGGCTGGAATGCAGTAGCGCGATCTCAGCTCACTGCACCCTACACCTCCTGGGTTCAAGCGGTTCTCCTGCCTCAGCCTCCCAAGTAGCTGGATCTACAGGCGCCTGCCACGCTTGGCTAATTTTTGTATTTTTCGTAGAGACGGGGTTTCACCATATTATTGACCAGGCTGGTCTCAAACTCCTGACCTCATGATCCGCCCACCTCGGCCTCCCAAAGTGCTGGGATTACAGGCATGAGCCACCGTTCCTGGCCCGTAAAATATTTTTAAAGTAAACCTAGGCCAGGTGAGGTGGCTCATGCCTGTAATCCCAGCACTTTGGGAGGCCAAGGCAGGAGAATTGCTTGAGGCCCGGAGTTTAAGACCAGCCTGGGCAAAACAGCAAGACCCCATCTTACAAAAAATAAAAAATTAGCCAGGTGTTAGTGGCACATGCCTGTAGTCCCAGCTACTCAGGAGGCTGAGGCAGGAGAATCACTTGATCCCAGGCGTTTAAGGTTGCAGTGAACTTTGATCATGCCACTGCACTCCAGCCTGGGTGAAAAAGCAAGATCCTATCTCTAAAGAATGCATGAATAAATTTGAAAACTATTTTTTAAAAAGATAGATGAAACAGGAAAGGTCACTTTGGAATAGGATGACCAGGGAAGACATTGACAGAAGAGGTGTGGCTTGGGCTGAACCCTGGAGGAAAGGCCGAATCTGCAAGTGGGGGCAGGAGAGCAAATGTCAGATGTTGGGACTCTTGGGCTGTGGTACTGTCATTGCTGATGAAAAACCAAGTCATAGGTTTGCTTTTGTTCATTATTAACGATACACACTTTCTCCCTGTTCCTTCCCAATCCTAGGTGTCGCTATTAAATTTGGCAAGTTTTCTGTGAAGGAAAATAAGCAGTTAGAGAAAAATGTGGAAGACTTTCTAGCCCTGACAGGCATCGAGAGCGCAGACAAGCTGCTGTACACGGACAGATATCCCGAGGAAAAATCTGCGATCACCAACTTAAAAAGGAGACACTCGTTTAGATTGCACATTGGTAAGTTTAGAAACAATCACTCTTTGACCATCCACAGCCTTCCAGCCATAAACAAGATAACCTGTGGTAAGTGTTAGACGGTACCTGGCCATTGTCTGCAGGCAGTGCACATTAACTGCTGTGATGGCTGATGATACTCTTTTTTTTTTTGGAGACAGAGTCTCGCTCTCTTGCCCAGGCTGGAGTGCAGTGGTGCAATCTTGGCTCACTGCAGCCTCCACCTCTGGGGTTCAAACAATTCTGCCTCAGCCTCCCGAGTAGCTGAGATTACACGTACCTGCCACCATGCCTGGCTAATTTTTTGTATTTTTAGTAGAGACGGGGTTTCTCCTTGTTAGCCAGGATGGTCTCGATCTCCTGACCTCATGATCCACCCGCCTCGGACTCCCAACCTGCTGAGATTACAGGTATGAGCCACCTCACCTGGCCCTGATGGTATTCTTATTACCAGTCTCTACTTTTGGGGATTTGGAATGTGTTCATGTCTCCCAAGTTCAGTGTGAAAAACTGAATCATCAACTTTTACCTTTCTTCCTTGGCAATAGTTATGGTTTTGGTTTCTCCTCCTGTTCCTTATTTATATTTTGTGTACGCTACGCAAAGCACATCCTTATACGCACCATGGTCTCCCACGTTTTTAAAGTGTGGCCATATGTGTGCTTTGTAACTGGAAACCTTCGACTGGAGGTGCTGCTTGTGAAGTTAGAAGGTCATGCTGTCGGGGCCGGGCGCGGTGGCTCAAGCCTGTAATCCCAGCACTTTGGGAGGCCGAGACGGGCGGATCACGAGGTCAGGAGATCGAGACCATCCTGGCTATCACGGTGAAACCCCATCTCTACTAAAAATACAAAAACTAGCCGGGCGAGGTGGTGGGTGCCTGTAGTCCCAGCTACTCCGGAGGCTGAGGCAGGAGGATAGCGTGAACCCAGGAGGCGGAGCTTGCAGTGAGCTGAGATCCGGCCACTGCACTCCAGTCCGGGCGACAGAGCGAGACTCCGCCTCAAAAAAAAAAAAAAAAAAGAAGGTCATGCTGTCGTGGAGGATCAGAGCCAAAGCAAATCTCTCTTGAATTTAAAGAGGATAATTTCTTAGGTGTTCTGTGGAGTCCACGAAGAAAAACAGGCTAGTGCGCCTCCGTTGAGGGATTATTTCACCTTAGAGTGAGAAAGTGAGAAAAGCTGATTTGGGAAAGATTTGTTGTTCATCTTCTGGAGAACTGTTACCCTGTATTCTCCACCTTAGTGTTCTCTTCCTCTTAATTCAAATCGTGTTAAAACTACTTTGTCTTGTAAGGATTCTTTCCACAAATTGCATAGACGGGAAGCTGGAGCCTCGGGGTACTCAGCATTTAGTTTTCGGAGATCTCCAAGGAAACTGGTGATTGTGTATATCTGCTCTTCAAGACAGCTTTGTTCAGGACACAGAAAATCGCAGCCTTAACACGGGGCTTAGGATAGTTCATGTGGTTACAAGGGCTATTCTGGGTTCCTTTTACAATTGTGACTTCATGTCATGTGAGCCCCTCTGAGCACCTTTCTTCTGACTTTAGGTAGGAACATTGCCCGGCCCTGGAAACTTATATACTATCGAGCAAAGAAGATGTTCGATGTCAACAATTACAAAGGCAGGTAAGAAAAAAGTCTTAGCAGCTTGAGACAGAACATTTCTCTAGGCTTTGCTGATACCGTAAATCAAAACATTCACAGCAATGGATTCACAGTAAAAATTATGAAGATTTGTGTGTGTGAAGCCAGATGGTGTGTCAAATGTGTGCATCTTCAAGGCCCTTTGCCATTCTCAACTCAGTGGCCGGATCTCAGCTCACTGCAAGCTCCGCCTCCTGGGTTTATGTCATTCTCCTGCCTCAGCCTCCCGAGTAGCTGGGACTACAGGCGCCCGCCACCCCACCCGGCTAGTTTTTTGTATTTTTTTAGTAGAGACGGGGTTTCACCATGTTAGCCAGGATGGTCTCGATCTCCTGACCTCGTGATCCGCCCGTCTCGGCCTCCCAAAGTGCTGGGATTACAGGCTTGAGCCACCGTGCCCGGCCCTCTCTCCACTTTTTCTTTAGCACTCCCCATACGCTGCCTCATGTGCTATTACTCCTGTTTGCTCTGCTCTCTGCTTACTTCATAATCTCCTTGTGAACCCAAACATCCCATCTTGACAGATGTTCCCTTCAGCACTTAGCAGAGTGCTGTGGGTTTCTAGTAACTATTTAAAGGTGGAGGTAAGCGCTGGGATTATTAGGTTCCTTAAATGCAGTTCAGTGATCAGCCCAGGGTGCTTAACCCAGTTGTCATTCTCTCCTTCCTTTTCCCCAAATACAATGTCCAATTATAATGTGCTTCCAACATTCCACATTTAAAAACACACCAAACGTAGACCGAGTGTTTGGGTTAGCACATTAGCACTCTGCTCAAGGACAGAAGGAGAAGCAGGAAGGTGTTAGCTTGGATTCCAAGGGCCCCCCCAAAACTACCTTCTACTCAACTACTTGACCTCTCTCTGAGAGGCAGGTTTCTTAAATCTTCTGGTGGCAGTTGAGTTCTGCTTAGCTCTGTGATTGTAAACCAAGACATAGGGCATTACCTAAACTTCCAACCTTGATGTCACCTCGGTTTCCTTTTTAAATTTTTTACTGAAAGAAGTCAGCCTTAGGTGAGGAAAGTTCATACGCAGACTGAGACCTTCCCTGCCTATTTTTCTCCAATCCCAAGGTAAGACAGTTGTGAACAGAACTTTAAGAAAAACCACTAAAGGTAACATTTTAAATGGGACTTACGAGAATGCTTTTGGCAGGTTAATGGTGGCAGCTGAGATAATATATTTCCACCTGTGACACACATAGAGCAATGCACTTTTTAGAGTAATTTTTGGAGTCATTCTAATAATTTATCAGGTCATCTGTTTGTACTATATTATTTGTGTTGTGGTGATTATTTACCCTTAGAATATTTTTATAACATGCAATTTCTGACTGAAAAAAAGTAGAAAGTAAAAAAATCAAAGAATTAGTATTATTTTAATTTTGAATTTTTGTTGTTGTTTTGTTTTGTTGAGACAGAGTCTCGCTCTATCACCCAGGCTGGAGTGAAATGGCGCGATCTTGGCTCACTGCAACCTCCACCTCTCGGGTTCAAGCAATTCTCCTGTCTCAGCCTCCCGAGTAGCTGGGACTACAGGCGCCCATCACCACACCCAGCTAATTTTTGTATTTTTAGTAGAGACGGGTTTCACCATATTGGTCAGACTGGTCTCGAACTCCTGACCTCAGGTGATCTACCCACCTCAGCCTTCCACAGTGCTGGGATTACACTTGTGAGCCACCGTGCCCTGCAAATTTTTTTTTTTTTTTTTTTTTTGAGACGGAATCTCACTCTGTCACCCAGGCTAGAGTGCAGTGGTACGATCTGGGCTCACTGCAACCTCCGCCTCCCAGGTTCACGCCATTCTCCTGCCTCAGCTCCCCGAGTAGCTGGGACTACAGGCGCCCACCACCATGCCTGGCTAATTTTTTTGTATATTTTTAGTAGAGACGGGGTTTCACTGTGTTAGCCAGGATGGTCTCGATCTCCTGACCTCGTGATCCACCCGCCTCGGCCTCCCAAAGTGCTGGGATTACAGGCAGGCATGAGCCACCATACCTGGCCTGGCCTTTCTTTTTCTTTTTTTTTTTTTCTTTTCTTTTTTTTTTTTTTTTGAGACAGGGTCTCATTCTGTCACCAGGCTGGAGTACAGTGGTACGATCTTGGCTCATTGTAACCTCCACCTCCTGGGTTCAAGTGATTCTCCTGCCTCAGCCTCCCAAGAGGCTGGGACTACAGGCATGTGTCACCACACCCAGCTAATTTTTGTATTTTTAGTAGAGACGAGGTTTCACCATGTTGACCAGGCTGGTCTCGAATTCCTAACCTCAAATGATCCTCCTGCCTTGGCCTCCCAAAGTGCTGGAATTATAGGCTTGAGCCACCATACCTGGCTGACAGCCGTGATTCTTAGTAGTGAAGAATAGACCAGGCATGGTGGCTCACACCTGTAATTCCCAACACTTTGAGAGGCTGAGGCAGGCGGATCACTTGAGGTCAGGGGTTTGAGACCAGACTGGCCAACATGGTGAAACCTTATCTCTACTAAAAATACAAACACCGGGTGTGGTGGTGCACGCTGATAATCCCAGCTCCTTGGGAGGCTGAGGCAGGAAGATTGCTTGAACCTGGGAGGCAGAGGTTGTGGTAATCGTGCCACTGGACTCCAGCCTGGGCAACACAGCAAGACTGCATCTGAAAAAAAAAATAGTGAAGAATAATCAGTTTCTGTTCACCATACGCTGCATTTACAGACAAATGTCTGAAAACGCTACGATGTTATTGTTTATTTTTGGCTGGGTGTGGTGGCTCATGCCTATAATCCCAGCACTTTGGGAGGACAAGGCAGGTGGATCACTGGATTAGGAGTTTGAGACAAACCTGGGCAATGTGGCTCTACAAAAAATACAAAAATTAGCCTGGTATGGTGGCATGCACCTGTAGTCCCAGCTACTTGGGAGGCTGAGCTGGGAGGATTGCTTGATCCCAGGAGGTGGAGGTTGCAGTGAGCCATGATCATGCCACTGTGCTCCAGCCTGGGTGACAGAGCCAGACCCTGTCTCAAAGAAAAAAAAAAAAAAGAAATTGTATTTTTCTAGGATTTCTTTTGTGTTGCCTTAGTGATGACATGAACCACCATTCCTATTCAGATAGGAATCTGAAGATGTTGTAAAGATTGCTTTTTATTTACTTATTTAGATTTTTAATCTTAAAATCCATTTATAGTATCATAGTGCTTTTTTTAGTACTCTATGTATTTTTATGTAGGATGAATGCACTTTACATTTCTTAAGTAGTTACATATTTACAGTAAGCCATTTGTTGTATGTTTATGGAATGCCTGCTGACTGTCAAGCATATGGACACCATAGTATATGAAACCGACAAGGTCTCTGCCCTCATGGAACTTCCCTTCTTGAGCTGTGTCTTCCAGTATGGTGACCAGCAGCCTCCCGGGCCTGTCAAAGATTTGAAATGTAGTTAGTCCACATTGACATGCTGTCAGAGTAGAACACATGCTGGGTTTTGAAGGCTCCAGATGAAGAACCGAATGTAAAAAACATCATTGATATTTTTTGATACTGATGACATGTTGAAATGATAGCATTTTTAATATCTTGAGTTCAAGGAAATATATTATTTTTTTGTTTTTGTTTTTCATCACGCAATGCCCAGGTAAAAAATATATTCTTAAAGTTCCTTTTATTAAAACCAGGTTAAAGTGAATTTTCCTATGACTACTGGGAAACTTAAAATCCGTAAGAGGCTCGTATTATGTTTCTGTTGGGCGGTGCTGGTCTAGAGGAAGAGGCGTGAACAAGGGAGCCTGTGCATGTGTGAATGCGGGTTGTGACCAGTGCTGTGAAGGAGAAGCACAGTGTTCTCCAGGAGCAATCAACAGGGGGACTTCAGGCTAAGGGAGTCAGGGAAGCGTTCCCTGAAAATGCACCATTTAAACTGCACTGGCGAGCGTGCAGGCACTGTCCAGGTGGGGTAGAGGAAAGCCATTTCCACCACAGGGACAGAGGCTCTGAGCTGAAGAAGGGCCAAGTGATTGCTCTGGCTGCTGTTCAGTTGAACCAGGCCTCTGGTCTTGGCTTCAGTGATTGATTGATAGGATGACCACCATTGAGAGGCCAACAGGAAGTGAAGAGAGCTCTGACCGGGTTCCCTGACAGCCTACGCCATTTAGCTTTTCCCACGATTGCTGCGTACTGGGATGAGAATACCGTATTTAATCTGATAGTTTAAACTTGTGAAATGTTTTCCCTTTCTGTTAGGTATAGCGAAGGAGACACTGAGAAGTTAAAGATGTACCATTCTCTCCTTGGGAATGACTGGAAGACGATTGGTGAGATGGTGGCCCGAAGTAGCCTCTCCGTGGCCCTGAAGTTCTCGCAGATCAGCAGTCGTAAGTGGCAGCCACCAGTGCCCACCTCGCTGAAGAAATAAGCCCTATCAGGCCTGGTTAAGCCATAACTGATCCAATGCCCAGAAATCACCGCAGACCTGTCTTCTGCAAAAGCTTTGTTTGTTAAGCTGTTTTCTATACTAATTCATTTGGTTTCCTCATGTATTCAGTGAAGCCATGCAACCTTTACCCACTAGGCTGATTTTTACCACACTTCAATAACTGTCCGTGCAAATGTAACTGCCAAGTGAACCCAAGAAACTGGTGGTGGGAGAGCCTGGGCGGAGGGTCACTTTCCTGCGGTGGCACGGGACACCTTGGGAGGAAGGAAGGCACGCAGTTCGTGCCTGTCAGGCGGGGACTTTTCTCAGAACCAGTGTTGGTGACCTCCTGTCTCTATCTCCTCTTTCTTAAAAGGTTTCCTTTAAGAAGACACTCCTTATCGGGTTTCTGTTTAGCACAGGGGCTCACATACTCCGGCCACACAGGTAGTGCCTTGCAGCCAGTTCTTCAAGTTTCCAAGAAATAAAGGAAAAATCTTGAATTTTTTTTTTTTTTAATTTTGTGAACTCTAGATATCTTTTTTTTCTTTCTTGGAAATCTCTTGATTTTTCAGTTATCATCCAAATTGTTATTGAGGGGAAAATGTAACATGCTGTGGAATGTTACCAAAAGCACAGCCAAGCAGCTGCCAGTGTGAGACTCCTTACTTTCTAAGGCCTCAGTCTGTGTGTGACTGTGAATGTCTCTAGTGAAGAAGGGTGAGCCATCGATACTGTGGGCATCTGCCATAGATAATTGGCTTCAGAAATTCTCAAGTGCCTTCATCAAGTACTGTGTTGGTATCACTGTGGCTATTATTGTTACACTAGGAACTCTTGGCCAAGAGACATGTACATAACATAAAAGCCACGTGGCTGGCTTTTTTTCCCCCATTAAATGTTTGGGAACCTCACAGTTTCATGCGGGAGACATCGTTCTCAGAAACAGGATGAACAACTGTTTTGAAATAAATAAACAAAACAATGCTTTAAGAAAGGACTTATTTAATAATTTCCAGCTTTAGTTCTTAAAAAGAATCCGTGACTGGCCGGGCGCGGTGGCTCACGCCTATAATCCCAGCACTTTGGGAGGCCGAGGTGGGTGGATCACGAGGTCAGGAGATTGAGACCATCCTGGCTAACATGGTGAAACCCCGTCTCTACTAAAAAGTACAAAAAATTAGCCGGGCGTGGTGGCGGGCGCCTGTGGAGCTAAAAAATTAGCCTGTGGTGGCAGCTACTCGGGAGGCTGAGGCAGGAGAATGGCGTGAACCTGGGAGGGGGAGCTTGCAGTGAGCCGAGATCGCACCACTGCACTCCAGCCTGGGTGACAGAGCGAGACTCCGTCTCAAAAAAAAAAAAAAAATGCATGACCATGTTAGTAATTTCATTTTAATATGCACATAATTTTGTTTGTTTTATGTCTGTATAATTGAGATGCCCATTTTCTGAAAAATATCTGATTTATCATTTCATTTTTAATATTGTGTTTGAAAGCAAATAGATTAGCAACTGTAAGACCATCTTTTTGTATCTACAGAAAGAAATCGTGGTGCTTGGAGTAAGTCTGAAACCCAGAAACTAATCAAGGCTGTTGAAGAAGTGATTCTAAAGAAAATGTCTCCCCAGGAGTTAAAAGAGGTGGATTCCAAACTCCAAGACAATCCTGAAAGTTGCCTATCAATTGTACGGGAAAAACTCTACAAGGGCATATCTTGGGTAGAAGTAGAAGCTAAAGTGCAAACCAGAAATTGGATGCAGTGTAAAAGTAAGTGGTAAGTTCTTCCCTCTCTTTTTCTCTCTCTCTCCAACTTCTGTGGAGAGCTGAGGTTACCAAGAATATCTGCGTAACTGCTGTGTGGAAGCTTACCTGTCAAGAACAATCATGTCTCGTCTGCTGCCCCCGCTGCTTCCGTATCACTCTCTGAGTTAAATTAGCACGTAACTAGCCCTGATGCATTGAAGAGTGTATGCTTTCCTCCTAAAGAACTTGAACCTTTTGAAAACTGAAATTTTTTTTTTTAAGATGGAGTCTCGCTCTGTCGCCCAGGCTAGAGTGCAGTGGCCGGATCTCAGCTCACTGCAAGCTCCGCCTCCCGGGTTTACGTCATTCTCCTGCCTCAGCCTCTCGAGTAGCTGGGACTACAGACGCCCGCCACCTCGCCCGGCTAGTTTTTTTGTATTTTTTTTTTAGTAGAGACGGGGTTTCACCATGTTAGCCAGGATGGTCTCGATCTCCTGACCTCGTGATCCGCCCGTCTCGGCCTCCCAAAGTGCTGGGATTGAGCCACTGCTCCCGGCCTAAAACTGAATATTGACTTCTGATTTCTTTACTCTCTTTTTAAGTCTTTAATAAAACAAGGTAGCAATCTGTTGGCAGCATTAAAAAAAAGACAGGGGCTGCGCGTGGTGGCTCACACCTGTAATCCCAACCCTTTGGGAGGCTGAGGCAGGCAGATCAAGAGTTCAAGACCAGCCTGGCCAATGTGGGAAAACCCTGTATCTGCCAAAAATGCAAAAGTTCAAGAGGCCGGGAGTTCAAGACCAGCCTGGCCAATGTGGCAAAACCCTGTATCTACCAAAAATACAAAAGTTCAAGAGGCTGGGAGTTCAAGACCAGCCTGGCCAATGTGGCAAAACCGTGTATCTACCAAAAATACAAAAATTAGCCAAGTGTGGTGGCTCACAGCCACCGGTAATTCCAGCTACCTTGGAGGCTGAGGCAGGAGAATCGCTTGAACCCAGGAAGTGGAGGTTGCAGTGAGCTGAGATCGCCCCACTGTACTCCAGCCTGGGCAACAGAGTGAGACTCTGTCTCAAAAAAATAAAAATAAAAAAAAAAATATATATATATATATATATAAAAGATAGAAAACTAACATGCAGAGAGAAATCACAAGTGTAGTGATCAGTAACAGCTCTGCCCCTTTTTTTTTTTTTTTTTTTTGGAGATGGAGTTTTGCTCTGTTGCACAGGCTGGAGTGCAGTAGCGCGATCTCGGCTCACTGCAAGCTCCGCCTCCTGGGTTTACGCCATTCTCCTGCCTCAGCCTCCCGAGCAGCTGGGACTACAGGCACCCGCCATGTTGCCCGGCTAGTTTTTCGTATTTTTTAGTAGAGACAGGGTTTCACCGTGTTAGCCAGGATGGTCTTGATCTTCTGACCTCGTGATCCGCCCGTCTTGGCCTCCCAAAGTGCTGGGATTACAGGCTTGAGCCACCGTGCCCGGCCACAGTTCCGCCCTTCTAATGTGCTTTCTGCTTCCGCGGTTCCTCAGATGAAGTGAGGTAGGCTGCTCCTGGCTACATCAGTCACATGGAGATAGTTTCAGTCCTGCTCCTGCCACACATTCTTTGCCGGATATAGCTTTTCCAGGACCTGGAGAGTCGCACAGCTGGATGTCCAGCTGCAGCAAACTCCTCAAACCAGTGGTTTTGCATGCTCATGACCCCCCACCTTGCACACAAAGGGCACTCAGTGACTCTTGAATAATAAATAGTAGGAGTGAAATCCAGAGTAGGCATATTTTATGTTAAAAGCAGACTCCTAGATCACACTGCTTATATACCTTACAACTCCAGGGAAATAAACTCCAAAGAACAGGGAATGTTGAAGGAACCAGAGCTCTTTCTACTGTCTATTTTCAGCTAAAAGAAGGAAGAGTGAGGGCCAGGCACGGTGGCTCATACCTGTAATTCCAGCACTTTGGGAGACTGAGGCAGGTGGATCACAAGGTCAGGAGTTCGAGACCCGCCTGGCCAACATAGTGAAACCCTGTCTCTACTAAAAATACAAAAAAATTAGCCGGCGTGATGATGGGCATCTGTAATCCCAGCTACTCAGGAGGTTGAGGCAGGAGAATTGCTTGAACCTGGGAGGCGGAGGTTGCAGTGAGCCGAGATCGCGCCATTGCACTCCAGTCGCAGCAATAGTGCAAGACTCCATCTCAAAAAAAAAAAAAGAGGACATGGTGATCATAAGGGTAGTACTGGTTCAGGATCAACATAATTAAGATAACATGCAAGATTTAGCTATTAATTTGAGATAAAAAAATAGTAAACTTAAACTCTGAGTGTATGTTTACCTTGTGTAACATTGAAATGACCTCCACTGGTACATTTCAACTCTGTAAACATGGATGGCTCTCACTAAGAGCCACAGTGTTGTTGATCAGTGTGTGGATCATGCATCTCCGTTACCAACAATGTAAATATAACAGCTAATGATCTATCTATCAGATTGTGACAAATTTTGCTATTCAAGGTAAGTACTTTTAAAATCTTTTTAATTGGGTCACTGCCTTTACTAGAAACTTCAGTCAGCCTGCAGCCACTAGCTTTGGCATTAGAGGAATCATCAAATCATTTCTCACTTCACTAAATTTGTCTTATTTGATGTTCCAAGGCTGGTAATGGTAATAAGAGCAATGCCTGTCTGTGTATAAATAGTCAAAATAATTGAGGGCTAGGCACTCTGGCTCATGCCTGTGATCCCAGCACTTTTGGAGGCCTAGGCAGGTGGATCACTTGAGGCCAGGAGTTCGAGACCAGCCTGGCCAACATGATGAAACCCTGTCTCTACTGAAAATACAAAAATTAACTGGGCATGGTGGTGCACACCTGTAAGCCCAGCTACTTGGGAGGCTGAGGCAGGAGAATCACTTCAACCTGGACAGCGGAGGTTGCAGTGAGCTGAGACCGTGCCACTGCACTCCAGCCTGGGTGACAAAGTGAGACTCCGTCTCAAAAAAAAAGAAAAGTTAGAAGTTGGTTCTGAATGAGAGCAATTTAGATGAGAAAAATATAGGAAATTTTAATGAAAACTCTACCCTTGAAAGTAAACTATGTTTTTCTTCCTTTTAATATAGGACAGAAATTCTAACCAAGAGGATGACTAATGGTCGGCGCATATACTGTGGCATTAATGCCCTGCGGGCCAAGGTCAGCCTTATTGAAAGGTAGGAAAAATAGAAATGGACGCCTCTTAACTGTTTCTGTCTCTAGCCAAAGAGAAGTTGTTAACCCAGCAGAGTCTGCAGTGAGATTGCCAAGGTCCAAATCCCTGTTCCAGCACTTCTCGCATGTATGACCTACCCTTCTGAGTCTCAGTTTACTCATCTTAACTCATCTACTGAGGATGACGATAATCGTACCTACCTCTTAGTGCTTTCAGGAGGATAAAAGAAAATAATGTGTGAAACGTACTGTGTACTCCATGTAGTTATTTTTGTTGTTGTTGTTGTTGTTGTTTTTTTGAGACGGAGTCTCGCTGTGTCGCCCAGGCTGGAGTGCAGTGACACAATCTCGGCTCACTGCAAGCTCCGCCTCCCAGGTTCACGCCATTCCCCTGCCTCAGCCTCTTGAGTAGCTGGGACTACAGGCGCCCGCCACCGCGCCCAGCTAATTTCATGTAATTATTTTAGTCTTTGAAGCATTTCATATGGATAAAATTATTTACGCCCATTGGAAAATGGGGGCAAATGATTCAGACAGAGCCCTCCTGTGCTCCAGCATGAGCTTGTTGGTGTCATCCTTGCTTGTCTTTGGTTTTGTCTTTGAGTTCCTGGTCCATGCAGGGTCCCCACTAAAGTGTTGAAGGGTGACGAGGAAAAGGGAGACATGGGCCCGTTTTGTGATGCCTGTGAGACTAATAATGGACCTGGCCCATGTCGACTGAGGAACAGCAAAGAGCAGCAGAAGTCTGTGGGTTCTGGCCCTGCTGTCCGCCTTCTTTCCCTCTGCCTCACGCGTGAGCCCCGCTAAGGCTCACTGTGGGTTTCCTGATCCTCTTTCCTATGCCGCCGCCCAGTCTTCCCTGCTAGAGAGACAGCATAGATTAGCAGATCCAAGAGCGCATCTCAAGTCAAACAGGCCTGGGTTCCAGTGTTGGCCCTACCTATTAGTCATGCAATCTGGAGCCCATGACTGAGTCTCCTGGCACTGTTTCCCTGTCAGTAGGTCGGGGGGAGGGTTACTGTAAATGAATTTGTGCACTTTAAGGTCTTAACTGGCTCAGCGTGGTGCCTCGTGCCAATAATCCCAACACTGGGAGGCCAGGAAGATTGCTTGAGCCCAGGAGTTTGAGACCAGCCTGAGCAACATGTGGAGACTGTCTCTACAAAAAAAATCTAAAAAATTAGCCAGGCATGGTGCCACATGCTTATGGTTCCAGCTTCTTGAGAGGCTGAGGTAGGAGAGTCGCCTGAGCCCAGGAGGTTGAGGCTGCAGTGAGCCACGATCATGCCACTGCAGTCCAGCCAGGGTGACACAGCGAGACCCAGTATTTTATAAAAAGACCTTCACAATGTCTGTCACAGTACAAATGTCCTCTTACTGTGTGTCTATGTTGAATGATGAGGTGGTGTTTTTTGCTGTGAGAAAGCAACATGGAAGGCCGAGACGGGCAGATCACGAGGTCAGGAGATCGAGACCATCCTGGCTACCACGGTGAAACCCCGTCTCTACTAAAAAATGCAAAAAACTATCCGGGCGAGGTGGCGGACACCTGTAGTCCCAGCTACCCGGGAGGCTGAGGCAGGAGAATGGCGTGAACCCGGGAGGCGGAGCTTGCAGTGAGCTGAGATCCGGCCACTGCACTCCAGCCTGGGCGACAGAGCGAGACTCCGTCTCAAAAAAAAAAGAAAAAAAGAGAAAGCAACATGGTTTGGTGAGAGACACAAAGGGCTCAGAAGGAGGAGAGAGGTCTTTTCAGCCCATCTCGGCAGCCCACCAACTTGCTGACCTGGGTTAACCTTGGGCTGGGATGCTGACCTCACTGTGCATGTGTAATGAGGGAGCTGGAATGGGGCAAAAGCATGGATACCTTCCAGCTCTTAACACTCCACACGTCCATGAAGATGGCTATCATGCTGATTTTTGCTTGAAAATTTAATTTTTATTTTTTCTCACAGATTGTATGAAATAAATGTGGAAGATACTAATGAAATAGACTGGGAAGATCTTGCTAGTGCCATAGGGTAAGACCATTTGTTTAATATTAAACTAATTAAAATATAGAGATGAC
>NC_045447.1:5899363-5905847 GCF_002776525.5 Piliocolobus tephrosceles
AAAAGGCACTGAAATCCAGACTCCTGCACCACCCAAGCAAGTTTTCCCGTTTCGAGACATCTTTTATTATGAAGACGATAGTGAAGGAGAGGACATAGAAAAAGAAAGTGAAGGCCAGGCGCCGTGGCTTACGCCTGTAATTCCAGCACTTTAGGAGGCTGAGGCCAGTGGGTCATCTGAGATCAGGAGTTCGAGACCAGCCTGACCAACATGGTGAAGACCTGTCACTACTAAAAATGCAAAAATTAGCCGGGTGTGGTGGTACTCACCTGTAATTTCAACTTGGAAGGCTGAGGCAGGAGAATCACTTGAACCCAGGAGGCGGAGGCTGCAGTGAGCCAAAGTCGTACCACCGCATGAGAGAGAGATTACTTTTTTCTTGTCCCTTTTTATCAGTTTGATTATATTTATATATATGTGTCAGTAAATCTGTTTTCAGTATTGATGTTTAATAAAGAATGTACAATGGCCAGAGTTCTGCTCTTTCCTCTAGAGCATTAAAATGTATTGTCATTCATATTAAAGTGTATTTGAATGTGAAAAGAAAGAGGAACATATGAATTGATTTAATAAATAATTACAACTAACGGTTTTATTCAAGGACAAAAGTTTCACAAATCCCTCTAATTGTAGCAGAGAATAGGGTCACATTCTATGAACATTTCATTACGTGAATTCAGCTATATGGGTACTGAATGAAAATGAGAAAGTTAACAATTTCAGAAAAGCATGTGCCCTTCCACTGTGTTTCCAGTTGTTTAGATGTGTGCTCTCCATGTATATATGTATCACATTTGTGTTAGGTGGAAGTTGTGAATCAAGTTCCCTCAAACTGGTCTCTTTCCCTTGTACCTGTCATAGTGTACATAGCTCATCTTCCTGAGTTTGATTCTAGTGTTCAAAGCTAAGTATTTTTCATATAAGATGTCCTGTCAAAGCAAGTCACTGAACTTACCTGGTATTTAACTGAAAACAAACAAAAAACAGCAATCTCTTCCATTGCTTGTAGAAAAACTGGCTTAGGCCAGGCACAGTGGCTCACGTCTGTAATCCCAGCACTTTGGGAGGCCAAGGCAGGAGTATCACTTGAGCCCAGGAGTTCGAGACCAGCCTGGCCACATAGTGAGAACTTGTCTCTATAAAAAGGAAGGAAGGGGCCGGGCGTGGTGGCTCACGCCTGTAATCCCAGCACTTTGGGAGGCCGAGGTGGGCAGATCACAAGATCAGGAGATCGAGACAATCCTGGCTAACACGGTGAAACCCCATCTCTACTAAAAATGCAAAAAAAAAAAAAAAAAGAAGGAAGGGAGGGAGGGGTGGGAGGACAGGAGGGGAGGGGACACTCTGTTATATTTATCAAAAGGTGCTAGCCAGGTGTGGTAGTGCAGTCTATGGTCTTAGCTACTCAGGAGGCTGAGGTGGGAGGATCACTTGAGCTCAGGAGTTTGAGGCTGCAGTGAGCTGTGATGGCACCATGTACTCCAGCCTGGGGGACAGAGACAGACCAGACGCTTAAAAGAAGAAAAAAAAATGTGTCAGGCAGTCAGGCACAACTCCTGCCCAGGATATTCAAAGATAATTTCAATGGTGGGCTATTTTCCATCAATCAGGAAAGCAGAACCACCCTAGATATTTCAAATGGAGAAGAACTTAATATAAATTTTATGTTCCTTTTGGAGGGCAATTTGGTAAGATACATCAAAGCCTGAAGAGGCCAGGCACAGTGGCTCACACCTGTAATCCTAGCACTTTGCGAGGCCAAGACGGGCAGATCACCTTAGGTCAGGAGTTAGAGACCAGCCTGGCCAACATGATAAAACTCCATCTCTACCAAAAAAAAATGAAAATTAGCTGGGCATGGTGGGGTCTGCCTGTAATCCCAGCTACTTGGAGGCTGAAGCAAGAGAATCACTTGAACCTAGGAGGCGGAGGTTGCAGTGGGCTGAGATCACGCCACTACACTCCAGCCTGGGTGACAGAGTAAGACCCTGTCTCAAAAAAAAAAAGTAATAGAGGCTGGGCATGGTGGCTCATGCCTGTAATCCCAGCACTTTGGGAGGCCGAGGCAGGAGGATCAGGAGGTCAGGAGTTTGAGACCAGCCTGACCAACACGGTGAAACCCCATCTCTACTAAAAATATAAAAATTAGCTAGGTGTGCGTGCCTGTAATCCCAGCTACTCAGGAGGCTGAGGCAGGAGAATTACTTGAACCCGGGAGGCGGAGGTTGCAGTGAGCCAAGATCCCGCCACTACACTCCAGCCTGGGCGGCAGAGACTCTATCTCAAAAAAAACAAGCATTGACAGTGCAGCCTTGGGGCCTGCTTTCTTGGAGGCTACACAGTCGAGCACTTCCGGAACACCATTTCCTGTTTATTTCCTGAAATACATGCGCAGGCATTCTTCAGCCTCCCTAAGTGCCATCAGCTCACTCCCAGCTTACCCAGGCTGTCACATGGTCCATTGCACAATCACTGCTTCCTGAACACCCTCCATCCCAGCATTCTGTCCCCCTGTGGCACTTCCCTGTTTAAGACACCAGACCTGGGTGAACCCTTCCCTTTGCCTGTTACCTGCACCTGAAGAGCTGAATATTCCCAGAAGAAAATTACAGCTGAGCTGTGCAGATTTCACTGTCATGATGATAAAGCTCAAACGGACACAATGTTACCACAGGATCCTACTTTGAATCTCTAGTAGGCTTGCTTTGCTTTTCCCCATATCAGATCATGTCCACAGTCAGCCCTCTCACACTCCCTTTCTGCCTCATGTATATAATCCACTTAGGAAAGTGAAGCCGTAAGACATAAGCTCCCTCCTCCCTCCACCAAGCAGACAAACCTACCTCCAGCCACACTTAAGCCGATGCCTACACCTAAGCCCCTGCAGCCCAACCCCCTGCTTTTTTTTTTTTTTTTTTTTTAAAGAGACAGGGTCTCACTGTGTTGTCCAGGCTAGAGTTCACGATAACAACTCATTGCAACTTTGACCTCTCGGCCTCAAGCAATCCTCCCACCTCAGCCTCCCATGTAGCTGGGACCACAGCAGGCATGTGCTACCACACCAGCTAATTTTTTTTTTTTTTATTTTTGTGTAGAAACACGGTCCCTATATGTTGCCCAGGCTGGTCTTGAACTCCTGGGCTCAAGTGATCCTCCCACCTCTGCCTCCCAAAGTGTTGAGATTACAGGGTGTGAGCGCCTGGCTACCCCCAGCATTTTCTGAGATTTTGATATTTTGTTGATCCTTCTCCTAAATTGTCAGCCTTCTGTTCTGGACCATTAACGCCATACAAACAGGCTCTAGTATAACTCATCTTAATTTAACGTGTGTGTGCGCGTGTGTATTTATATATGGACTCAATTAGTTTCTGCTACACTCCTCCCCCTGCACTCAACATTGAAAAGTTAGTGTTCCTCAGAGCTCAATTTTGGGCTTCATCACATTCTCTCCATGCCTTGAAATAACGTGTATATGCTAATCCCTCCTCCCGAGTGTGTAGTTACAGGTCAGATTCTCTCTGAACACCAGGATAAAAAAAATTCATCTGCCTACTCACTGTCTCCATGCAGGGATCTTACACCTGAAATCTATTATCATATTACAAATAACATTCTTTCTTTTTTTTTGAGACAGAGTTTTGCTCTTGTTGCCCAGGCTGGAGTGCAATGACGCGATCTTGGCTCACCGCAACTCCCGCCTCCCAGGTTCAAGCGATCCTCCTGCCTCAGCCTCCTGAGTAACTGGGATTACAGGTGTTATGCCCAGAGCATTTATTCCCTGAAGAAGACCACCAGAGTCCAGAGTCAAAGCCAAGCGGCAAGGATCTTTACTGCAAGTTCGAACTTGGTCCCTCCGTTCCACAGCATACAAGAGGGCCCCGAACAATGCGTGTGCTCGCTTTTTATAGCCCGATGTAAACAGGATATGTAAGGTTACAGAGGAACAAGGGAATTCTTCTGGTTACAGCATTACAATTGGTTAACATTTTGAATTATACATTTAGCCGTTTCCCATTGGTTTCCGTGCTCTTAGTACAAACGGTTGTAACCTTATCGGGGGACTCTCCAGGTGGTGTTTGTACTGGGCCCTGGAAGTTTGGAATGTTTACACTGGGCCCTGGAAGTTTGGAATGTTTACACTGGGCCCTGGAAGTTTGGAATGTTTACACTGGGCCCTAGAAGTTGTGATGTATGGAGGAATGTGTTTGTGTTGGGCCCGGGAAGCTGAGAAGTGTGTCTGGCTTCTTTCACAGGCATGTGCCACCACACCTGGCTAATTTTGTATTTTTAGTAGAGATAGGGTTTCTTCATGTTGGTCAGGCTGGTCTCGAACTCCCGACCTCAGGTGATCCGCCCACCTCGGCCTCCCAAAGTGCTGGGATTACAAGTGTGAGCCACCTCGCCCAGCACAAACAACTTTCTAATTGCTGACACCCATCTCAAAATGTGTCACTTGTCCCCCAGGCTTCCTCGTCTCTGCCAATGGTATTGTTACTGGGCATCCTGTGTTGGAATGGATTCTGTCATGCGCATCCGTGTGAAGAGACTACCAAACAGGCTTTGTGTGAGCAACGTGGCTGTTTATTTCACCTGAGTGCAGGCGGGCTGAGTCCGAAAAGAGAGTCAGCGAAGAGAGATAAGGGTGGGGCCGTTTTATAGGATTTGGGTAGGTAAAGGAAAATTACGGTCAAAGGGGGGTTGTTCTCTGGCAGGCAGGAGTGGGGGTCACAAGGTGCTCAGTGGGGGAACTTTTTGAGCCAGGATGAGCCAGGAAAAGGAATTTTACAAGATAATATCATCGCTTAAGGCAAGGACCGGCCATTTTCTCTTCTTTTGTGGTGGAATGTCATCAGTTAAGGCGAGGCAGGGCATTTGCACTTCTTTTGTGATTCTTCAGTTACCTCAGGCCATCTGGGCCTATACGTGCAAGTCACAGGGGATGCGATGGCTTGGCTTGGGCTCAGAGGGCCTGACAGATTCTTTAACCAAGATCAACAGAGCTGGAGCTCTGGACCAGCAATCTCAGTTCTTGCGATAGCAAGCAAAGAATTGCAAACTAGGCCGGGCGCGGTGGCTCACGCCTGTAATCCCAGCACTTTGGGAGGCTGAAGCAGGTGGATCACGAGGTCAGGAGATTGAGACCGTCCTGGCGAACACGGTTAAACCCCGTCTGTACTAAAAATACAAAAAAATTACCCAGGCGTGGTGACAGGCACCTGTAGTCCCAGCTACTCCGAGGCTGAGGCAAAAGAATGGCGTGAACCCCAGGGGGCAGAGCTTGTAGTGAGCCGAGATCGCGCCACTGCACTCAAGCCTGGGCAACAGAGTGAGACTCCATCTCAAAAAAAAAAAAAGGCAAACTAACACTGAAATGCAAGCTTAAAGCAAGGTTTATTGCAACCCAGTAGAACACTTTGAGGGAGAGCAGGCTGATTTCTGGGAAGTAAAACCAGCACTTCTTTACAAAACTCAAGGTGCTTTTAGGGGGTTTGTGGGAGGAGTTGAAACTTAGGCTGTGTTTGATTGGCAGTTTATGGTTACATCCCTAAAGTTAAACTGCGTGTGTTTTTACCCATAATTCATTAAGAAAAGCCCACTCAGAGGGGCAAAACCACATGTAAATTGTCTTATAATGACTGTATAATGAGGATGGGCCATCGTTATCTGTGCCCCAGTTTTTCTTCCTCCAGGATGTGCTGGCCCCAGATTTTACCATAAATTCCATCCATTAGGGTGGAGTTAGGACGGTCTGGGGCTGAACTTTGGTGGGCTAGGGCTGGTCTTAGTGACAGCCCTCCTGCTTTCTTCTCTCTCCCTCTCCCAGCTGCTAATGTCCATCTAACTACCTAACAGTATTGTCGTTCTGTTTGTTCAAGTCAGAAACCTAGAAGTCATTCTGTTTCCATCCTTTCTTCTATGACCTCCACATCCAACCTGAGAGGAAACCCCAGCCCACATTTGCCTCCAAGCCCACCTGCACTCTAGCCATCTCCACTGCCACCTGCCGTGACCTCAGACTTCATTCTCTGAGTTACACTGATATCCCTGCTTCCCCTACCAGTCCTTCTCCAATCTGTAGTCCCCACATCTGCAACAACTGATCCTGCACCACCCTGTTTAGAACCTTGAAATGGGGACGGGTGTGGTGGCTCACGCCTGTAATCCCAGCACTTTGGGAGGCTGAGGCAGGGGATCACCTGAGGTCAGGAGTTCGAGACCAGCCTAGCCAACATGGTGAAACCCTGTTTCTCCTAAAAATACAAAAGTTAGCCAGGTGTGGTGGTGGGCACCTGTAATCCCAGCTACTTGGGAGGCTGAGGCAGGAGAATTGCTTGAATCCAGGAGGCAGAGGTTGCAGTGAACCATGATCACGCCATTGCACTCCAGCCTGGGTGACAGAGTGAGACTCTGTCAAAAAAGAAAGAAAAGAAAGAGAGAGAAAGAAAGAGAAAGAAAGAAAGAAAGAAAGAAAGAAAGAAAGAAA
>NC_045447.1:5905857-5910377 GCF_002776525.5 Piliocolobus tephrosceles
AAGAAAGAAAGAAAGAAAGAAAGAAAGAAAGAGAAAGAAAGAAAGAAGACGCAAGGAAGGAAGGCAGGATAGAGAGAGAAAGAAAGCACGAACGAACGAACGAACGAACCTTGAAATGGCTTCCCCCATGCTTTTGGATAATATTCAAACTGTATGTCATGGTGTCTACAGGGGTTCTGCACAATCTGCTGTTGCTTGTCTCTTCAACCCTGTCTCAGGCTCTTATTCCTCTCACCCACCATACTCTAGGAACCTGCTGTTGAATGAATGAATGAATGAATGAATGAATGAATGAATGAATGAATGAATAGCAGGAAACACCCCATGGCCTTTGTGGGTACCATTCCTTGGCTAGAACAATGCAACAAAAATTTGCAAGGTTGACTCCTCATTTAATTTTCTACTCAATGGAAAAGAGTGGAAGGCTCATTTTCGCAAGGCTGACTCCTCATTTAGGTTTCCACTCAAATGTGGTTTCCTCAGAGAGAAGACATTTTCTGATCTCCCCCTGGTGCCAAGCAGACCCCCATGAATTTACCTTACTCTGCTGTTACGTGTATAGCATTTATCTCTATCCTGCTTTTTGAATTACTTGTTTACTGCCCAGCTCCTGCCTCAGAATATAAGCTCCAAGGAAGCAGAAATGCATTTATTTCTACGTCCCCAGTACCTTGAATGGTGTCTGGGTTGAAGCAATGAATGGAAGGAAGGGAATAGTGGCGGAAGGAGGAAGAAAGGAAGAAAAGAAGCCAGGCAGGAAGACAACAAACAATCACAATCATGTTGAATGCTACAGAGAAGCATTCAACAAGGGCTATCCTTTCGGGAAAGGAGAAGGCGTGGCTGGGAATTTGGAGGACGGGGAGTCAGGATTCCTGTCTATATTAGCAACTTGAGACACCTCAAAGTCATTTTCTAGATACCATGCTAGTGGTCCAATCTCAGGCAATTCTGCAAAAGAAATAGCTCACTGGTCAGCTGCAGTAAGTGGCCCACCACCCCACCTTCCTAGAACCAGAGCCAGCCACACAGCCCTGGAAGAAGCCCCTTAGTACAAGTTTCCCCAAGCTCCTGGGAGCAGCTGGTCCACCCCACGTGTAGGGGGTAGGGGTAGAGATTTGGAGGTTGCCCCCAACAGGGAGAATTGGAGCTTAGGACCTCAAAGTCCTGCTCCAGGATCTTAGCCCTCTGCCCAAGGAAGGTACTGTGCCAAGCCAATTCTCCCTGACAGCCACACAGACAGGCCTGCATAGCACCCCAGTTACACAGACAAATTTTCACAGCACTGTCTTAACATTGAGCTAATAATTAGACCCAGAGAAATCGATGCCCAACTCGAAGCGTTAACAATTTTCTCAGTGCTTACATGTGAGGGGGTCATATGGCTATGTGTGGTATTGCATTCAGCTAAGTCTATAGGTGACTAATTTTATTCAGAAATTAAATATATGTATGTTCAGGAGAAGCTTTGCATGGGCTTCTCCCAAACCTGGAGCAAGTCAAGATAATGGAGACAGCCTTACATTCCTTGTGCTGGGACCCATCTCAGGTCAATGAAATCTGGGGCGCGTTAAGGTAACAAAGCCAGCAGTGTGAACAGATTAATTGGAGAGTCTAAGGCAGCTCTCCGTACCAAACCGTAAAAGAGATAAGATAGAAATAATCACTTCAGTACCACAGTCCTTATTAATTAGAATTTGGGAGACAGGCTTCGATGATACTGGAGTCCTCATAGATTCACTAAACGTGAAGCATTTTTGGCTTCTAACCTAGTTAGAACAAAATCAGTCACCTATAGACTTAGCCGAATGCGATACCACACATAGCCACATAACCCCCACACACGTAAGCACTGAGAAAATTGTAACGTTTCAAGTTGGTCTGGCGAAACTATCTCCGATCTTCTCCCTGTATCTGGTTACAGCAATAAACTTCCTTTCCTAGTTTATCTCTTCTTGTTACTGAGCCACGAGAACACGCAGCCAGCCCCGGCTTGGGCTTGGTCTGGGAACAATACTGGCAGCCCCAACTTGTGCCAGGCAGCAGAGAGGGACTTCGAAAATGTTGAGAAGTCACTCCAAACAGCAACGGTCCCTGAGGGCTGGCCCAGGTCTGAAGGTGGGACTGAGAATACAGGCCTCCTTGGAAGGGCTTAACCCAGTTGGGAAGGAGAAGGCTCTCAGAACACCCTGTACTCACCCTTGTGTAACTTTCAGCACAATGGAAATTGCTCACCTAATGCCTGCCCCTCCCTTTGAATGTGAATGCCACTGACTGGTCATAACTACCCTCTGGTGAGGATTTATTCAATGTTTATTGAATATATGGCAGCATGCAGGGTGCTTTTTACGTTAAACTTTTTTTTTTTTTTTTTTTGAGACAGAGTTTCGCTGTCGCCCAGGCTGGAGTGCAGTGGCCGGATCTCAGCTCACTGCAAGCTCCGCCTCCCGGGTTTTACGCCATTCTCCTGCCTCAGCCTCCCGAGTAGCTGGGACTACAGGCGCCCGCCACCTCGCCCGGCTAGTTTTTTGTATTTTTTAGTAGAGACGGGGTTTCACCGTGTTAGCCAGGATGGTCTCGATCTCCTGACCTCGTGATCCACCCGTCTCGGCCTCCCAAAGTGCTGGGACTACAGGCTTGAGCCACCGCGCCCGGCCTACCTTAAACTTTTATGTACTCAAAACTTTTTTCAACATCACTTTTTCCAAGGCCTTTGTAGCTATTCTTTGTTTGTTTGTTTGAGATGGAGTCTCGCGCTGTCGCCCAGGCTGGAGTGCAGTGGTGCGATCTTAGCTCACTGCAACCTCCGCCTCTCAGGTTCAAGCGATTCTCCTGCCTCAACCTCCCAAGTAGCTGGGATTACAGACACCCACCATGACGTCTGGCTAATGTTTGCATTTTTAGTAGTGACAGGTCTTCACCATGTTGGCCAGGCTGGTCTAGAACTCCTGACCTCAAGTGATCTGCCCACCTCAGCCTCCCAAATTGCTGGGATTACAGGTGCAAGCCACCGCGCCCAGCCCACTGTAGCTCTTTTTTTTTTGTTATACGGAGTCTCATTGTGTTGGCCAGGATGGAGTGCAGTGGCACAATCTCAGCTCACCGCAAGCTCCGCCTCCCGGGTTTACGCCATTCTCCTGCCTCAGCCTCCCGAGTAGCTGGGACTACAGGCGCCCGCCACCACGCCCAGCTAATTTTTTTTTGTATTTTTAGTAGAGACTGGATTTCATTGTGTTAGCCAGGATGGCCTCGATCTCCTGACCTCGTGATCCGCCCGCCTTGGCCTCCCAAAATGCTGGGTTTACAGAAGTGAGCCACCGCCCCCGGCCCACTGTAGCTGTTTTTAAGATAAAAAAAAGTATATTAAAATCATTCTGGGTTTTTAAAAAAAATGCACAGGGATTTGTTTTTGGCAGTTTAGCAATGTAGGTATCCAGAATGCCCCGACCTCCCTCTGAACACCAGAAAGGTTGAATGAAGGTTTTATTCAATGTTATTAAATGCATCAATGAGCTGGCAAGAAAGTTGGTGAACGTGGAAACCCATAAGGTAAGCCAAGCACCGTAGCTGGCCTTCAACTAGTTATTAAATAAAACAAATAGAACTAATAGTAACTGAAAAAAGAAAATAATAGACATATAAAACTCAGTGGAATGGATCAACAAAAAGTGGTATACAATAGGATACTATTCAGGCACAAAAAGGAATGAAGTACTGATCCATGCTATAGTGTGAAGGAACCTTGAAAAGATCGTGCTCAGTGAAAGCCAGACACAAAAGGTCACATATTGCCTGATTCCATTTATATGAAATGGAATAGGTAATTACACAGACAGAAAGCAGATTGCTGGTTGCCAGGGCCTGAGAGAAGTGGGGAATAATTGCTGAATGGGTGTGGGATTTCATTTAAGGGTAACGAAATGTTTTGGAACTATTTCAAGTGATTGCACAACATTGTCAATGTATTACCATGGAATTGTTCACTTCAAAATGGTTAGTTCTATGTTCTGTGAATTTCCTTTCAACAACAACAACAAAAAAGGAAGAAATAGCCACCAAAATTTTTTATAAAGAAAAGAAAGAAAATCCATCAGTGCAATCCACCACGTTAATGAAGAAGAAAAATTATGAGAAACTAAAAAATAAATCACACTGATAACTTTTAAATCCATTCAATAGGAAGAGATGGCAGTTTCCTTAATCAGATAAAGGTATCTACAAGGGGGCCGGGCGCGGTGGCTCACGCCTGTAATCCCAGCACTTTGGGAGGCTGAGGCGGGCGGATCACAAGGTCAGGAGATCGAGACCACGGTGAAACCCCGTCTTTACTAAAAATACAAAAAATTAGCCGGGCGCAGTGGCGGGTGCCTGTAGTCCCAGCTACTCAGGAGGCTGAGGCAGGAGAATGGCGTGAACCCAGGAGGCGGAGCTTGCAGTGAGCCGAGATCGCGCCACTGCACTCCAGCCCGGGGGACAGAGCAAGACTCCGTCTCAAAAAAAAAAAAAAAAAAAAAAAAAGG
>NC_045447.1:5910477-6013190 GCF_002776525.5 Piliocolobus tephrosceles
TAAAAAAAAAAAAAAAAAAAAAAAAAGGTATCTACAAAAACTGATAGTCAACGTTATTGTTATAGGTAGAAAAATGAAAACTTTCTCATTGAGATTAAGAAAAAGAATAATACTCTGAGGTGGGAGGATCTCTTGAGCCCAAGAGTTTGAGACCAGCCCAGGCAACACAGCAAGACCCCATCTCTCAAAAAATAAATAAATAAATAAAAGAGAGAGAGAGAGAGAGAGAATGATCAAGAAAAGGAAGCAAAAGCTACGTGGATTGGAAATGAGGATATAAAACTGCCATAATTCACAGATTACTTGATTGAAAATACAGGAAATCTAAAAGAATCTATAGAAAATGTATGGGAATTATTAGGTAAAGTTGCTAGATATAAAAACAGAAAATAAACATTTTAAAGTAAATCTCTACTAAATTTCTATGCTGCCATAACAAATTATCAGAAACTCAGTGGCTTAAAGCAACAGAAGTTTATTATCTTACAGCTCTGAAGCTCAGAAGGTCTAGATAGCTCTCACAGAGCTAAAATCAAGATGTCAGCAGGGGTGCATTCTTTTCTGAAGGCTCTAGGAGAGAATGTTCTCTGCTCATGGCTTGGTAGAGTTCAGTTCCCTGTGATTGCAGGACTGTTTTCTTTCTTTCTTTTTTTTTTTTTTTTTGAGACGGAGTCTCGCTCTGTCGCCCGGGCTGAAGTGCAGTGGCCGGATCTCAGCTCACTGCAAGCTCCGCCTCCCGGGTTTTACGCCATTCTCCTGCCTCAGCCTCCCGAGTAGCTGGGACTACAGGCACCCGCCACCTCGCCCGGCTAGTTTTTTGTATTTTTCAGTAGAGACGGGGTTTCACCGTGTTAGCCAGGATGGTCTCGATCTCCTGACCTCGTGATCCGCCCATCTCGGCCTCCCAAAGTGCTGGGATTACAGGCTTGAGCCACCGCGCCCGGCAGGACTGTTTTCTTGCTCTGTGTGAACTGAAGGCTGTTCCCAGCTTCTAGAGGCCACCGCATTCCGTGGCTTGTGGCTCCTTCTTCCAGCTTCAGAGCCAGCAAGGCCATCGAATCCTTCTCACGTGGCACATTTAGGACCATTTTTCTGCCTGTCTTTCACTTTTAAGGGCTCGTGGAAGTAGATTGGGCCCACCTGGATAACTCAGGCTAGTCTCCCTATCTTAAATCTCTCTGATTAGCAACCTTCATTCCATCTACAACCCTTATTTCCTTTTGTGGTGAAATGTAACATATTCACAGATTCTGGGCATTAGGAAATAAATATCTTTGGGGGCCATTCTTTTGCATCCCACAGTCACCATTTATAATAACCCAAAAGACCATCCAATTCCAAGCAATGAGGCCGGACACGGTGGCTCACGCCTGTAATCCCAGCACTTTGGGAGGCCAAGGCAGGTGGATCACCTGAGGTCAGGAGTTTGAGACCTGCCTGGCCAATGTGGCGAAACCCTGTCCCTACCAAAAAAAAAAAAAAAAAAATAGCCGGGGGTGGTGGTGGGCACCTGTAATCCCAGCCACTTGGGAGGCTGAGGCAGGAGAATTGCTTGAACCTTGGAGGCAGAGTGCAGTGAGCTGAGACTGTGCCATTGCACTACAGCCTGGGTGACAGACTGAGACTCCATGTGCAAAAAAGAAAAAGAGAAACAACAACAACAACAAATTCCAAGCAATGACCCTAATAGAATTTGTGCAAGTACTCCATGCAAAAAAACATAAAATATTGACAAATACTTTTTTTTTTTTTTTTTTTTGGAGGCAGAGTTTCGCTCTTGTTGCCCAGGCTAGAGTACAACGGCACAATCTTGGCTTACTGCAACCTCTGCCTCCCGGGTTCAACTGATTCTCCTGCCCCAGCCTCCCAAGTAGCTGGGATTACAGGCACCTGCCACCACACCTGGCTAATTTTGTATTTTTAGTAGAGACTGGGTTTCTCCATGTTGGTCAGGCTGGGCTCCAACCCCCAACCTCAGGTGATCTGCCTGCCTTGACCTCCCAAAATGCTGGGATTACAGGCATGAGCCACTGTGCCCAGCTGACAAATACTTTTAAAGACTGTGGAATCTCCTTAAGGTTGAATTTGAAGGCTCTTTTACTTTGGAACTCTTATCTGGATTTGGACCAACCGCAGAATGAAGAAGAGCATTTTGTACACACACAATTGTGCTGCTGCATTAAATTTCAATAGCTTGCAAGAAGGCATTCACGTTAAGTGAAGAAATTGCAATTTTTTTTTTAAGAGATGGGGTTTCATTGTATTGCCCAGGTTGGTCTCAGACTCCTGGGTTCAAGTGATCCTCTTGCCTTGGCCTCCCAAAGTGCTGGGATTACACATGTGAGCTACTGTGCCATGACTAAATTGCATACATTTAAAAGCCGTATTAGGCCAGGCACGGTGGCCCATGCCTGTAATCCTAGCACTTTGGGAGGCTGAGGTGCGCGGATCATGAGGTCAGGAGATCAAGACCAGCCTGGCTAATATGGTGAAACCCTATCTCTACTAAAAATACAAAAAATTAGCCAGGTGTAGTGGCACATGCCTGTAGTCTCAGCTACTAGGGAGGCTGAGGCAGGAAAATCGCTTGAACCTGGGAGGCAGAGGTTCCAGTGAGCCGAGATTGCACCACTGCACTCCAGCCTGGGTGACAGAACAAGACTCCGTCTCAAAATACAAAAACAAAAACAAAAGAAAACCGTATTAATTTGTATAAAATATCTTGCCACATTCAAAACCACCATTCAAATATACAATGTTGCGATTTTGCACTTAAACAATATTTTTAGTGTGAAAATTATCGTGAAAATAATATAAGACTTCAATGAAAGTATGATTGTATTGTATTAAAGACTACTATATTGATTTAGCAAACTTTCGTGACTTGATAAATGTATTCCCTTCTTTGGATCTATATTTCCAGAAGTCTTGGATTTATTATGCATAACTGTGGGCTGGTGAGGTTAATTTAAAAAGTAAAGCCATTACCTGAGTTTTGCTGCACTCTAAACTTACACAGAGGAGCAGCTGTTCACATCTTTCAGCATTTCACATTTGCCTAACTTTAAAAGTTGCCATGTGTCAAAAGCATGCTACTGTAATTGCTAAAGCATGATACCTCAGGCTATTTGAAATAATTACTTTTTGAGGTAATTGTGACCACAAAGCATCAGTTTTACATGAGAGCTGTACATCATTTTATTTTATTTATTTATTTTATTTTATTTATTTATTTTTTTGAGACGGAGTCTCGCTTTGTCCACCAGGCTGGAGTGCAGTGGCGCTATCTCGGCTCACTGCAAGCTCTGCCTCCCGGGTTCACGCCATTCTCCTGCCTCAGCCTCCCGAGTAGCTGGGACTACAGGCGCCCGCCATGGCGCCTGGCTTTTTTTTTTGTATTTTTAGTAGAGACGGGGTTTCACCGTGGTCTCGATCTCCTGACCTTGTGATCCGCCCGCCTCGGTCTCCCAAAGTGCTGGGATTACAGGCGTGAGCCACCGCGCCCGGCCACATCATTTTAAATTACTCAAATGATGTCTTGGTTTGAGGTATAAATCACAGATACTTAATGCTTTTAGTAACATAGTGTCACTGTGAGATGGAGCAGGCAGATAAAAAGAATTAAAGAAAAAAAAGAATTGATATAAATGAATGATTAAGTGAATCTCACTGCAGATTATATTTATGAGAAATCCCTCTTTTGGATGCCAGAGGGCACCTGCAATCTGAAAAACAATCCAGTAAATAATTGTTTCCTGTTTTGTAGCAGATAATTGTTAGTCACCAAATAGTATCTTCGATACTTGTCATTACTGCATACAGTATTTTTATGAAAGGCATTTTGCTCCTGCCTTTATTTTATTTTATTTATTTATTTTGAGACAGAGTCTCATTCTGTTGCCTAGGCTGGAGTGTAGTGGTGGAATCTTGGCTCACTGCAACCTCTGCTTCCTAAGTTAAAGCAATTCTCCTGCCTCAGTCTCCCTAGTAGCTGGGATGACAGGCATGCACCATCACGACCAGCTAGTTTTTGTATTTTCAGTAGAGACAGGGTTTCACATGTTGTCCAGGCTGGTCTCAAACTCCTGACCTCAAGTGATCCACCCGCCTTGGCCTCCCAGAGTTCTGGGATTACAGGCGTGAGCCACCGTGCCCAGCCTTTATTTTTATTATTTTTTGGGGGACAGAGTCTCTTTCTGTCACCCAGGCTGGAGTGCAGTGGCGCGATCTTGGCTCACTGCAACCTCCACCTCCTGGGTTCAAGCGATTCTGTTGCCTCAGCCTTCTGAGTAGCTGGGACTACAGGCACCCACCACCGCACCCCACTAATTTTTGTATTTTTAGTAGAGATGGGCGTCTCACATGTTGGTCAAGCTGGTCTCTATCTCCTGACCTCATGATCCGCCTGCCTCGGCCTCTCAAAGTGCTGGGATTACAGGTGTGAGCCATCACGCCTGGCCTAACACCCCATTTTCAATAATGGATGTAACCCTCGGACATAAGACAATTAAAGAAACAGAGGAATTGGGCTGGGCACGGTGGCTCACGCCTTATTCCCAGCACTTTGGGAGGCCGAGGTGGGCGGATCACGAGGTGAGGAGATCGAGACCATCTTGGCTATCATGGTGAAACCCTGTTTCTACTAAAAAATACAAAAAATTAGCTGGGTGTGGTGGCAAGTGCCTGTAGTCCCCGCTACTTGGTAGGCTGAGGCAGGAGAATGGCGTGAACCCAGGAGGCAGAGCTTGCAGTGAGTCGAGATCGCGCCACTGCACTCCAGCCTGGGCAACACAGCGAGACCCCATAAAAAAAAAAAAAGAAACAGAGGAATTGTTTTTTTTTTTTGAGACGGAGTCCCACTCTGTCGCCCAGGCTGGAGTGTAGTGGCTGGATCTCAGCTCACTGCAAGCTCCGCCTCCCGGGTTTACGCCATTCTCCTGCTCCTGAGCAGCTGGGACCACAGGTGCCCGCCACCTCGCCCGGCTAGTTTTTTGTATTTTTTAGTAGAGACGGGGTTTCACCGTGTTAGCCAGGATGGTCTCGATCTCCTGCCCTCAGGAACCGCCCGTCTCGGCCTCCGAAAGTGCTGGGATTACAGGCTTGAGCCACCGCGCCCGGCCTTAGTTTGCTGATTTCTATAGCAAAGATTTTCTTGTACAAAAATCAAACAATGGATAAGTCACAACTGTAAAATATATATAGGATTAAAACAACACATCAAACAGATTCTGAAACTAAATAATAACTAGGAGGAGGAGGACACAGCCCTTGCAGGGGGCTTGTTTTCATCCACTTGAATGTGTGTGGGGTTTGTCTTCTGAACCACAAGTTCTGACTTGTCTCATAAAAGCCATTTATTCTGACCAAACTTGTAAATAAACCCACAAAACACTTCTAATATTAAACACTGAAATAAATGTGGGCTATACATTCAAGAAAGATTAATAAAAAACTAATATTTATTAATAAGATTAATAAGATAATAATCTACCGACTCATTCCAGTTCAGCATCGCAGATGGCCAGAATCTTTCCTGGTGCCAACTCTGGAAAAGATGACATCCCTTTGCAGGGTATACAATCATACACACACCGATGCTCACTCAGACTAGGACGACGTAGACACGCCAAACCACCTAACCGGCACATCTTTGGAATTGGGAAGGAAATCGGAGTACCTGGAGGAAATCCACACAGACATGGGGAGAAGGGGCAAACTCCACACACAACGTGACCTTGGGGCCAGGCGCGATGGCTCATGCCTGTAATCCCAGCACTTTGGGAGGCCGAGGAGGGCGGATCACGAGGTCAAGAGTTCAAGACCGGCCTGGCCAACATGGTGAAATCCCGTCTCTACTAAAAATACAAAAATTAGCTGGGCGTGGTGGTGCTTGCCTGTAATCCTGGCTACTTGGGAGGCTGAGGCAGGAGAATTGCTTGAACTGGAACCCAGGAGGCGGAGGTTGCAGTGAGCCGAGATCGCACCACTGCACTCCAGAGCCTGGGGGACAGAGGGAGACTCTCTCAAAAAAAACCCAGAAAGTCGCCTTAGGCAGGAATGGATTTTTTTTTTCTCATCAATGTTATAACAAAACCACATTGAACAAAATGATCTTATTAGAGAATCTGCTATACTTAATATTGTTAAGGTGTCCCCAGATGTATCTAAAAATACAGTTCAATCCCTATAAAAATTCCAACTGCTTGTACTCATTTATTTGCAGAAGTGAACAAGCCAATTCTAAATATTCACATGGAACAGCAAGGGACCTTAAGTAGGTAAAACAATTTTGAAAAAGAAGAACGATATTGGAGGACTCATACTTCCCAGTCTTTTTGTTTTGTTTTGTTTTTTGGTAGATGGAGTCTCTGTTGCCCAGGCTGGAGTGCCATGGCACAATCTCAGCTAACTGCAAACCTCTCCTCCCGGGTTCAAGCCATTCTCCTGGCTCAGTCTCCCAAGTAGCTGGAACTACGGGCATGCACCGCCAAGCCTGGCTAATTTTTGTATTTTTAGTAGAGACCAGGTTTCACCATGTTGGCCAGGCTGGTCTTGAACTCCTGATCTCAGGTGATCTGCCCACCTCAGCTTCCCAAAGTGCTGAGATTACAGGCCTGAGCCGTCGCGCCCGGCCATGTTTATGTCTTCATCAGCTTTAGAAGTTTGTAATTTGTACTAATTTATTCATTCCAAATAAGTATTAATTTTCATTTCTAATTTTATATTTACAAATTCTATCGCAGTGCTTCTGTTTAACATTCTACGGGCTGTGTAAGTTTTGGGCTCAACAATCCCTGAATGCACCTTGAATCAATGAGTCTCAGGACATAACGTTGAGTGTAAAAAGCAAAGTTGCACAAAAATACATCCTCCATAATTCCATAATACAGAGTTAAAAAGCATGTAAAACTTATATGTTGTTTACAGACAAAAACAAATGTGGGAAGATGATAAGGCCCACAGAGGGCTTCGAGGCAGGAGGAAATTATGACTTTCTTTTTTTTTTTTTTTTTGAGACGGAGTCTTGCTCTGTCTCCCAGGCTGGAGTGCAGTGGCCGGATCTCAGCTCACTGCAACCTCCGCCTCCCGGGTTCACGCCATTCTCCTGCCTCAGCCTCCCGAGTAGCTGGGACCACAGGCGCCAGCCACCTCGCCCGGCTAATTTTTTGTATTTTTAGTAGAGACGGGGTTTCACCGTGTTAGCCAGGATGGTCTCGATCTCCTGACCTCGTGATCCGCCCGTCTCGGCCTCCCAAAGTGCTGGGATTACAGGCTTGAGCCACCGCGCCCGGCCTGAAATTATGACTTTTGCGGGCTCTGGGCACACGTTACCCTCATGGCACTTCTCTCCATTAAAAAAAATGATAAAAATTATATTTTATGGCCGGGTGCAGGGGCTCACGCCTGTAATCCCAGCACTTTGGGAGGCCGAGGCGGGCGCATCACGAGGTCAGGAGATTGACACCATCCTGGCTAACATGGTGAAACCTCTTCTCTACTAAAAATACAAAAAATTAGCTGGGTGTAGTGGCAGCGCCTGTAGTCCCAGCTACTCGGGAGGCTGAGGCAGGAGAATGGCGTGAACCCGGGAGGCGGAGCTTGCAGTGAGCCGAGATGGCGCCACCGCCCTCCAGCCTGGGCGACGGAGCGAGACTCTTGTCTCAAAAAAAAAAAAAAAAAATTATATTTTATGCCTGTGTTGGTATAAGGCTGCGTTGGTATATTAGTGTTATATGGTAAAACAAATATGTTCAAAATATTTGACAGGATGAAGAAGAACCAGACAAGAGGAAAATAACGGTCAACGCCCGCTGCTCCCTGGACGGTTAAATTTGCATAACGGTCACCACGCCCTTCCAACAAGCCACGCCCCCTTCCCAGAATCTTCCTTTGCCTGGGGCCGTTCCCGCAGTGTTCCCTCGGGCTTGCTCCTCATCCTCAGTCCAGGGTTCTCCTCTGTAAGGTTGTATCCGACCCACTTTTCCCAAGAGGGCCCATCTCGGCCTCTTTTCTTTATCGCCTGAGTCACTATTTGTTTAATTTCCCTGGCTTCTCTCTTCACTGTAAGATGGTGACGCTGCATCATCGGGGTCAGTAGTAGGCGTTACTAAAAGGGGGTAGGGGCCGGGCGTGGTGGCTCAGGCGTGTAATTCCAGCACCTTCCGGGGCCGAGGCGGGGCGGATCACTTGAGGTTGGGAGTTTGAGACCATCCTGGCCAACATGGTGAAACCCCGTCTCTACTAAAAACATGAACATTAGCCTGGTGTGGTGGTACACGCCTGTAATCTCAGCTACTAGGGAGGCTGACGCAGGAGAATTGCTTGAACCCAGGAGGCGGAGGTTGCAGTGAGCCGAGATTGCGCCACTGCACTTTTTTTTTTTTTTTTGAGACGGAGTCTTGCTGTGTCTCCTGGGCTGGAGTGCAGTGGCCGGATCTCAGCTCACTGCAAGCTCCGCCTCCCGGGTTCACGCCATTCTCCTGCCTCAGCCTCCGGAGTAGCTGGGACTACAGGCGCCCACCACCTCGCCCGGCTAGTTTTTTTGTATTTTTAGTAGAGACGGGGTTTCACGGTGTTAGCCAGGATGGTCTCGATCTCCTGACCTCATGATCCGCCCGTCTCGGCCTCCCAAAGTGCTGGGATTACAGGCTTGAGCCACCGCGCCCGGCCAACCACTGCACTTTTTATTTATTTTACTTATTTATTTATTTATTTATTTATTTTTTGAGACGGAGTCTTGCTCTGTTGCCCAGGCTGGAGTGCAGTGGCCGGATCTCAGCTCACTGCAAGCTCCACCTCCCGGGTTCACACTATTCTCCTGCCTCAGCCTCCGGAGTAGCTGGGACTACAGGCGCCCGCCACCTCACCCGGCTAGTTTTTTTGTATTTTTTAGTAGAGACGGGGTTTCACCGTGTTAGCAAGGATGGTCTTGATCTCCTGACCTCGTGATCCGCCCGTCTCGGCCTCCCAAAGTGCCGGGATTACAGGCTTGAGCCACCGCGCCCGGCCTACTTTTTTATTTATATATAGACTTTCCTGAAACAGGGTCTTGCTTTGTTGCCCAGCCTGGAGTGTAGTGGCACAGTCACGGCTCACTACAGTCTCGATCTCCTGGGCTTCATGGATCCTCCTGCCTCAGCCTCCCAAGAAGCTGGGCCCACAGGTGCTATTTTTTTTTTTTTTTTTTTCTCCTGAGAGTCTCGCTTGTTTGCCCAGGCTGGAGTGCAATGGCGCGATCTCGGCTTATGGCAACCTCTGCCTCCCGGGTTCAAGCCATTCTCATGCCTCAGCCTCCTGAGTAGCTGGGATTACAGGCACCCGCCACCACGCCCCGGTAATTTTTTTAATTTTCAGTACAGACGGAGTTTCACCATGTTGGTCTGCCTGGTCTTGAACTCCTGGTCTCAGGTGATCCGCCGGCCTTAGCCTCCCAAAGTGCTGGGATAACAGGCATAAGCCACCGCACCCGGTCTCGGTGGCTAAATTTTAACTTTTTTTTTTTTTTTGTAGACACGGGTGTCTCGCTGTGTTGCACAGGCTGGTCTCTCTGAACTCCGGGCTCAAGCGAGCCTCCCGCCTGGGCCTCCCAAAGCCGTGGGATTGGAAGCGGGAGCCACCGCGCCGCCCCGGGATTTACTCTGCTGTGTTGCGCATCGCGCCCATTGTTCGCAAGACCTAAGGTCTCCTTTCTGTAGTATAAAGGATATACATATATTTCTGCGAAATTACACGTTTCCATAATTTACATTTTAGGTCTTTAAGGGAAATCTGAAGATAAAAATTACTTCGTCACCCTAGTACATCCGCTGAGATACCTGAGGCGTGGAAAAAAGAAACAGGAACGGAAATGGCCAGCGGGTAGGGGCTGACCCCACCCGCTGCGCGGCTCATCCCGGAGCCGCCCCGCCCGCGGGAAGCCCGGGGCGGGGCCGAGGTCACGGTTCCGCCGCAAACTCTCCCCCTCCACTCTGACGGGGACTCGGGATTGGTCGGGCCCCAGCTGCCCGGACGTGACGCCAGCGCCCGGCGTGGGCGGTGCACCGCGGCCGCTCTTCCCGTGCCCCGCCAGCTGAGGGCACAAAAATCGGAAAGCAGCAGCCGGGGCTGGGCCTAGCTCGCGGCGACGGCTGGTTGGCAGCTGTGGCTGCGGGCCCGCACTTCCGCCGGTGGCCGAGAGCGGGGCCTGTCACGGAGGTAGGCTAGATCGAGGGCGACGCCTGGTAGAGCGCGGTGAGGGGAGCGGCGGGCTGGAAGCTGCAGGCCGGGCGGGCGTGAGCATAGACGCGGCTTGTGCTTACAGGGCCGCGTCGGGGAACCATCGCGGCGCGTAGGTCCGTGTGGGCGGAGGTGGGAAGAGTCGGCGCGGGCTTGGCCGCTTCCCTTGGCGCGGGGGCGGGAGCACCCCTTGTCGGCTAGCGGCCGCCTGTTGCCTTCCTGCGCGCTGGACCCGGCCGCTGCGACCGCCTGTCCTTCCGTTGTTTACACTACGGTCTAGTGTGAGCTGTTGTTTGGTGTGGACGCTGCGTAGTTTCCTTGGGACTGAGCAGGAGGTGTCGGGGTGGAAAGTGTGGGTCCCCTCCATACCCTCGCCTACCTCCCGCCCGGAGTCCCTCCGTTTGTTGTTTTTTTTTTTTTCTTTTTTCTTTTTGAGACGGAGTCTCTCTCTGTCGCCCAGGATGGAGTACAGTGGCCGGATCTCAGTTCACTGCAAGCTCCGCCTCCCAGGTTTATGCCATTCTCCTGCCTCAGCCTCCCCAGTAGCTGGGACTACAGGCACCAGCCACCTCGCCCGGCTAACTTTTTGTATTTTTTAGTAGAGACGGGGTTTCATCGTGTTAGCCAGGATGGTCTCAAACTCTTGACCTCGTGATCCGCCCGTCTCAGCCTCCCAAAGTGCTGGGATTACAGGCTTGAGCTACCGCGCCCGGCCTTGTTTTTTTATTTTCTCTCCCTTTTTTTTTTGAGACAGGGTCTCGCTCTTGTCACCCAGGCTGAAGTGCAGTGGAGCAATCACGGCTCACTGCAACCTTGACTTCCTGGGCTTCAGCGATCCATCCGCCTCATTCCGCCCCTCCGCCCCCCCCGCCCCCCCCCACCCCCGCCCCGAGTAGCTGGGACCACCGGCGCCAGCCACCACGCCCGGCTAATTAAAAAAAAATATGTGAGGGGGGAGGGATTGCATTGGGGAGTTATACCTGATATAAATGATGAATAGATGGGTGCTGACGAGTTGATGGGTGCAGCACACCAACATGGCACATGTATACATATGTAACAAACCTGCACGTTATGCACATGTACCCTAGAACTTAAAGTATAATAATAAAAAAAAATTTAAAGTAATTTAATTTTAGGATGAAATCTGAATAAGCCCAAATATATGAATCTTTCTATTTTGTCTAAGCTGTACTCTACTGAACCGGGGGAATAAAAGCAAGAAAAAAAAAAAAAAAAAAGAACAATGGTGCCCTGCTTTGGGTTTAGAATCTAGAAAGAAAAATCTTTTAAGTAACCCCCTGGAGGCCTGAGGTATTTGCTGAAAATTTTCCAGATGCAGTTTTGTATTGTTGAATTAAAAGATCTTTCTGGGAGTTTGCCCCATGCATGAGGCAGGCATGGGGTTTCTCTGGTGGTAGCTACTGGATATATGTCACACCAGAGAAAATCATCCCAGATGATGGGATTGTTGGTTTTAATTAAAGATATAGTATTGTAATAATATACATAAAAAAAAAAAAAATATGTGTTGCAGAGACAGGGCCTGGCTGTGTTGCCCAGGCTGGGGTCAGCTACTCCAGGGATCCTCCGAGCCTTTGCGCCCGGCCGGTCCCTTGGTTTGAAGGAGAGTCTGTTTCTCCCACTTGGAGGGGCTGGAGCTTTTGCTGCTGGCCACAGGGCTTTGTGCGTCCTCCCCAACTTCTGGGATCTACGGATGTGCCCAGAAATTTGCATCACCCAAATGAAACGGGGATGACTGCCTTGAGGGAAAGGAGCTCCACAAGGAGGAGGCCGAGTGTGGTATTTGATTGACGATCCTAGGACTGATGTTACCTGTGCTGGCTAATAACTTGGATTTTTGGCTCAGTGCCTAGCTATCCCCGTGAGGGCAGACAGCCCCCTGTGGAACTGGGAGTCAGAATTGCAGTTCAGCTGTTACCTGGAAGTCCACAGCCAAGTTGTCTAACCTATCTGGGCTTCCTCATTAGCCTGCAGTATCTGTCTGTAATGGGATTGATACCAGGCTCAATAAGATAGAGTATAAATACCACTTAACAATTTTGTTTTTTGTTTTTTAATTTCAGAGATGTTCTTTTGGGGCCAGAGTCTGGGCATATATGAATGTAAATCCGTGTTTGTTCACAACTAAGCCCAGCTGAGACAATCACTTTTCTGTAGGCCGTTTGCCCAGGTAATAATTTTTTTTTTTAACAAGAGTTCAGAGCGCCAAGGTAAGTGTAATGATGGAAACGTGTGCAGAGTCCTGAAGGGATGGAGAAGAAGGTCATCAGAGATAGACTGGAAGAGAGGACAGGTCGGACAGGCCCCCCAGACATGATGACACTCAGGGAGGGCTTGCACACTGGTTATTATCAAATCCAGCTTTCTCTTGGAATCTTAGTGGAGTTCTTTAAAAGGGAAACAATTTTATCCACAGGATCTTTTCTACTTTTTCTTTTTCTTTTTTTTTTTTTTTTTTTTGGAGACAGAGTCTTGCTCTGTCGCCTGGGCTGGAGTGCAGTGGCTGGATCTCAGCTCATTGCAAGCTCCGCCTCCCAGGTTCATACCATTCTCCTGTCTCAGCCTCCCGAGTAGCTGGGACTACAGGCGCCCGCCACCTTGCCCGGCTAGTTTTTTGTATTTTTTAGTAGAGATGGGGTTTCACCATGTTAGCCAGGATGGTCTCGATCTCCTGACCTCGTGATCCGCCCGTCTCGGGGCCCAAAGTGCTGGGATTACAGGCTTGAGCCACCGCGCCCGGCTACTTTTTCTTTTTGAAGTTCCTGAGGTAAGTCTGACAGGCATTCACAGTTAAGAACCAGGTAGAGGTAGGAGGGTGGGTTTTCAAGGCAAATGGAAGAACTTCCATAAAGGCAGGGAGTACCAGTCACCATGAATGGTTTTAGGAAGAGCAAGTGAAAAGAGGTAAGTGTGGAGGAAAGAGATGATGTGGAAGCTGGATCATCGCGGGCCTTGTGTGTGTTGAGCTCAACAATTTGAATTTTATCCAAACATCGGAGGAAGAGTCATTTGTGCTTTCGAAGTCCAGTTTGGGGCTTTGGCCTCTGGCAACATTTTGGAGGAGGAATTGGTGGCGATCAAACAAGAGACAGATCATTTAGGCTTCTTCAGTAATCCAGGCAAATGATGAAAATGTATTGAACTAAGAAGGCAGTGGCGGTTGCACTGAGAAGAAAGTAGAGAAGTAAGTAAGGGGTAGGCTCTAGAGCTCAGAGATTGCGGCTGAGGGAGAAGGAGTGTATAGGGTAATTCCTAGGTTACTGATTTGAAAATTGAATGGATGGTAATGTCATCAACAAGGGAATATAGAACAAATAACAGATTTAAGGGAAGGACTTCGTTGGGTTCTGGTCATGTTTACTTTGAGGTGCCCCTCAGACACGTGAGTAGAGATACACTGTATGCAGTTGGATATTGAATGTGTCTGTCTGGAGTTCTAGGCTAGGCTTGAGCCACCGCGCCCGGCCAGCATTTTCATATGCTTTAGCAGAGTCAAGTAAGGAACCTGTTGGATTGGTGGATGTAGAGATTGTTAGGGACTTAAAATTCAGTGGAGTATAAGGGTAGAAGCCAGAGTGCAAAGGAGCTGAAGTGGGAGGTAGTGAATCTAAACTTCTGGATGTTTAGCTGAGAAGTGTATTTGAAGTTTCTGACTGATACTGAGAAATGGATAACCTAAGCATAAGTCTGTAGAAAGTTACAGTTACACCTGTGGTGAAGCATGCTGTATTTTTGGTTTTCACACATTACCTCTCTTTGTGGTGGGTGCTCAGAGAGTTGCTTTAATTTTGCTTTTGCAGCTTGAGCATTTTCTGGACACACCCATTTGTCATTCAGTAATGATTCCAAACGGTTGTACAAAAGCTTAATAGGATTCACAGTAGTTTAGAAGCAATTATTTTCTCCCTAAAAGACAAAATATGCCGAACTGAGTTGTACAAAAGCTTAATAGGATTCTCAGTAGCTTAGAAGCAATTATTTTCTCCCTAAAAGACAAAATATGCCCTATTAAGATTTCCTGGGCTTAGCCATTAGGACAGTGATGATTTTAAGTTTGAAGACAAAACCAAACACACAGCCTTTTGAAGAAGAACTACTGAAGGGTGTGTTCTCGGTGTGCTCTGCAGCAGTGTTCTCCGTTATCTTCTAGATGCCACAACACTCACCTATTTTGGTAGTGACTCCCATATGCTTCGAGAAAATTAGTCTTGCTTTTTTGGTTGTGGAAATAGGTTCTTTTTCTGAGTGAAATAAAAAGCAAATTCTGTAATTTTCTTAATAGAAGGTTTCTTTTGTTGTCTCCTTTGTTAGTAAAGTACACAACATTAAGAGTTTCAAGTAAGGTAAGTGGGAAAAGAAGTACGCAACATTTTATTTGCATGGTAGTCCCACTTAAGTTTTTTTTTTTTTTTTTGAGGCAGAGTCTCGCTCTGTTGCCCAGCCTGGAGTGCAGTGGCGCGATCTCGGCTCACTGCAAACTCCACCTCCCGGGTTCACGCCATTCTCCTGCCTCAGCCTCCCGAGCAGCTGGGACTACAAGCGCCCGCCACCACGCCCGGCTAATTTTTTTATATTTTTAGTAGAGACGGGGTTTCACCGTGTTAGCCAGGATGGTCTCGATCTCCTGACCTTGTGATCCACCCACCTCGGCCTCCCAAAGTGCTGGAATTACAGGCTTGAGCCACCGCGCCCGGCCCCCACTTAAGTTTTTTAAAACTTAAATTGACTGCAGTCTGTTAGCTGCTGAGATCATGCTTAAAACGATGTTTGAGAAACCTCCTTGAAGTTTCACTTTCTGTTCTTATGTCTTCTAAGTTTGTTTTCCATGTTAAACTAGGTTGCCAGAAAAAAAACCAGCTTCTGCAAGCTGTTAACTTACTAGTAGTGTGATATTAGCCTCTTAGGTATAAGTAATTCTTCTTTTGAATAAAACAGTTTTAAATTCTGCAGAAATACATTGAAGATCTTATCCCATGTTACTTGGCATTTCCTGGTCTGCAGTGCCCCTGTACTAGGAGGCCTTAATAAAATGTAATTGAATTAGAGTTAGTGTCAGGAAAGGGCGGTACTCTGCGGCTATCACTGTATACTCTTTTTTCTCCCCAACTTCGATGAGAACTGTAACTCATGTTACCCTTTTCCTCTGCTTTCAGGAAGCTCTTGATGTAGAACTCAGTGAAATTAAATTCCTTCTAAAGAAGTTTTGATTTTTTTTTTTTTTTGAGACAGAGTCTCGCTCTGTTGCCCGGGCTGGAGTGCAGTGGCTGCATCTCGGCTCACTGCAAGCTCCGCCTCCCGGGTTTATGCCATTCTCCTGCCTCAGCCTCCGAGTAGCTGGGACTACAGGCGCCCGCCACCTCGCCCGGCTAGTTTTTTGTATTTTTAGTAGAGACGGGGTTTCACCGTGTTAGCCAGGATGGTCTCGATCTCCTGACCTTGTGATCCGCCCATCTCGGCCTCCCAAAGTGCTGGGATTACAGGCTTGAGCCACCGCGCCCGGCCAGATTTTGTTTTTTGAAATTTCATTTTTAAATGTCCTTTTGTGTATATACTTTAATGTTGAAAGCTACCCTGAATTTTTTTTTTGTTTTTGAGGCGGAGTCTTGGCCGGATCTCGGCTCACTGCAAGCTCCGCCTCCCGGGTTTTTTACGCCATTCTCCTGCCTCAGCCTCCCGAGTAGCTGGGACTACAGGCGCCCGCCACCTCGCCCGGCTAGTTTTTGTATTTTTAGTAGAGACGAGGTTTCACTGTGTTAGCCAGGATGGTCTCGATCTCCTGACCTCGTGATCCACCCGTCTCGGCCTCCCAAAGTGCTGGGATTACAGGCTTGAGCCACCGCGCCCGGCCGGCTACCCTGAATTTTTTTTAGAACCATGAAGAAAGCATACCTCTTCAAAAGCATAAGTAAAAGTAATATTTAATAAATTTTAAGAAATCAATTCATATGACAATGTATTTGCTTATGCATTTCTAAATTATTTAATTGTGGGTATAAGAAGAAATTAAAGAATTTTTAGAAATCACTTTATTTTAGGAACCAGCTTTATGCCACAGAAGCCTCAGCAGCCAAGCCTATTTTCTGTTGAGATGTTTTATTTTTTCTGTTGGTAAAGATGATGTATTCTGAAGTTTAGGGTGATGGTGATACTCAAAAATCTCACACTGCCACGTTTCCCTTCCCACATACCCGATGTCTTCACTTAGGTTTTTTTTTTTTTTTTCAGACAGAATTTCACTCTGTCACCCAGGCTTGAGCCACCGCGCCCGGCTCCACCAGCTAATTTTTATATATTTTTTAGTAGCGACAGGGTTTCGCCATGTTGGCCAGGCTGGCCTCGAACTGCTGACCTCAAGCAAGCCCACCTCGGCCTCCCAAAGTGCTAGGATTGCAGGTGTGAGCCACCGCCTTACTTAGGTATTTTAACCTTCTTCTAACCTTCTTTCTCCCTGAATGGAGAGTTTTTGAACATTTTTAAAAACTGCCCCTCCTGTGAATTTTAATACTACCAATATATTGTGTCTCTCTTTATGTACTGTCTATCTGAGCTTTATATCTGAAAAGAGGAGGACTTTTTCACGTCCCACTAACTAGTTTTAGATCTCTCTGAGGGTGACATCACTCCCAATGAAGATGCATGAGCTAGGTCCATTCAGTTTATGAAATCAACTTAAGTTCATACTAGGTAACTTTTTTCCCCACTCCAAAATCTACTTTGGAAACGTTGGTAAGTCTGGGTCTCTGTATATTTTCTATCAGTACTGTGTAGTTTTGAGCCTTCTCTGTAGCACAACTTTGTTGCCTTATGATACTTATTCCTTTTATAATGCTTTCGTTTTTCTGAATTTTTCATGTGTCAACAATGGAAGGATTTTTTTTTTGTTTAGTGAGTTCAGTGATTGATAAGCCAGCTGGCAGAAGATTTGGGCTTTAGTGACACATTTTATGTTATGTTATGTTATGTTATGTTATGTTATGTTTTTGAGACGGAGTCTCGCTCTGTCGCCCAGGGTGGAGTGCAATGGCCGGGTCTTAGCTCACTGCAAACTCCGCCTCCCGGGTTTACACCATTCTCCTGCCTCAGCCTCCCAAGTAGCTGGGACTATAGGCGCCCGCCACCTCGCCCGGCTAGTTTTCTTTTTTTTTTTTTTTTTTTTGTATTTTTTAGTAGAGACGGGGTTTCATCGTGTTAGCCAGGATGGTCTCGATCTTCTGACCTTGTGATCCACCCGTCTCGGCCTCCCAAAGTGCTGGGATTACAGGCTTGAGCCACCGCGCCCGGCCGACACATTTTAAATTGAAACCAGGGTCACAAGTTGGAAGTGTACCTGTTCTTGACACACAGACGGTCTGAAGTTGGTTTTCTTCTTGATGTTGTCTTTTCTGGCTGTAGGTACAGAATGAACACATGTTATTGGTGTACTCCACGTGGTGGTTCCACCGTTGACTTCCTAAAGCGCTATGCTTCCAACACTCCATCCAGTGAATTTCAAACAGCCAACGAAGACCTCTGCTACTGCTTATATTGTGTGGTGGAATACCACAAAGCAAGAGATGAATTGCCATTCTTGCATGAGGTAATTTATATCAGATGGGCAATATTTTTCAGAGCGTGACAGCTAGGAAGAGAATAAGTTTGAACTCTGTTGGATATTCAGAGAAATGATGATACGATTGCAACTTAGTGGGGTTTTTTTTTGTTTGTTTTTGTTGTTAGAAATGGAGTCTCACTCTGTCACTCAGACTGGAATGCAGTGGAGTGATTATACATGTATCATTTTACACATTCGAGTATATTCTTAGGACAAATTGCTGAAAGTGAAAGTGCTTCTCATGATTTTCCATGGGCCACATGGGTTTTCATAGTTTGTTTTGCTAAGTTTTGGAGACAAGGTCTTTGCTCTGTTGCTGAGGCTGGAATTCTGTGCAGTGGTGAGATCACGGTTCACTGCAGCCTCAGCCTTCTGGACTCAAGCCATCCTCCCGTCTCATCCTCCTGAGTAGTTGGGACTACAGACATGTGCCACCATGCTCCGCTGATTTTTAAAATTTTTTTGTAGAGACGAGGTCGTACTATTTTGCCCAGGCTGGTCCTGAACTCCTGAGCTCAAGTGATCCTCCCGCCTTGGCCCCCCAGTGTTGGAATTACAGGCATGAGCAACCATGCCTGGCCGACTTTGAAGGCCAGTATAAGTCAAGTACCTAACTCATTGCCTGGTACATAGTAGGTGCTGAGTCAATGTTTATCACTGATGGAATTGAAACCTGGATCAGAATTTTATGATCTGTCACTTTTAGTCACATTGGTATAAAATAGTTTAATGAAATAGAGTTATTGGGAGGGGATTTGTTTCATAATTTTTTGGTCAGTGCTATAATACATGAATGTATCTGAATGGCCTGGGTTTTTGTTAATTGGCTTTTCTTTTTTTTTCTTTTTGAGACAGAGTCTCACTCTGTTGCCCAGGCTGGAGTGCAGTTGCGCAATCTTGGCTCACTTCATCCTCTGCCTCCCGGGTGGGTTCAAGTGATTCTCCTGCCTCAGCCTCTCAAGTAGCTGGGACTACAGGCACGTGCCACCACACCTGGCTAATTTTTTGTTTTAAGTAGAGATGGGGTTTCACCATGTTGACCCAGCTGGTCTCAAACTCCTGACCTCAGGTGATCTGCCCACCTCGGCTTCCCAAAGTGCTGGGATTACAGCTGTGAGCCACTGCACCTGGCCAGGGTTTTTTTTTTTTTTTTAATTGGTAATAATAACTTCTTTTTTTCTTCTTTTTTAAATGGGCAAATGGTGTAAACCTCTAAGGGCAAGCATGTTTTCCAGTCATAATAACCAAAGTGAAAGATACAATTCTAAATATTTGGCTTTGAATATTTGGTTTATTTATTTGATGAAAAACAGAACGTAGACCATAGAGATATGTGCAGTATATAGAGGAGAGGATGATTAGTAATGGATTGGTGTTGAGAAACGTGCATTTTGTAAGGTTTTCTAATTATGAAGCTATACAGCGTCTTTATACTACAAGCTGCGCCAAGGTAGTTGGCTGCGCTAGGGTAGTTAGCTATGGCTAGAACGTAGAAGGGAAGACGTAGAAGGGCCCCAGTTTTGCATTGAATAGCTTCTCTCTCTCTCTTTTTTTTTTTTTTTGAATATAGTTGATAGGGATGTTGAGATACTTATAGAAAAATTCTATAGAAGTGTTTAAGGCCAGACGCTATGGCTTGTGCCTGTAATCCCAGCACTTTGGGAGGCCGAGGCAGGCAGATCACGAGGTCGGCAATTCGAGAGTAGCCTGGCCAACATGGTGAAACTCCGTCTCTACTAAAAATACAAAAATTAGCCAGGTGTGATGACTGGCGCCTGTAATTCCAGCTACTTGGGAGGCTGAGGTAGGAGAACCGCTTGAACCCGGGAGGCCAAGGTTGAGGTCAACTGAAACCACACCATTGCACACCAGCCTGGGCGACAGGGCAAGACTGTCTCAGAAAAAAAAAAAAAATTGTTCAAACATCCCGTACTACTTGTTTTCTTGTTGTTTTTTTTGTTTGTTTGGTTTTTTGTTTGAGACGGAGTTTCGCTGTTGTCGCCCAGGCTGGAATGCAATGGCACGATCTCTGCTCACTGCAACCTCTGCCTCCTGGGTTCAAGCAGTTCTCCTGCTTCAGCCTCCCGAGTATGGAATTACAGGCATGCACCACCACGCCTGGCTATTTTTGTATTTTTAGTAGAGATGAGATTCCTCCATGTTGGTCAGGGTGGTCCCGAACTCCTGACCTCAGGTGATCCGCCCTCCTCAGCCTCTCAAAGTGCTGGGATTACAGGCGTGAGCCACCGCACCTGCCCTGTTTTCTTTTTCTCTTAGAGACAGGGTGTCCCTCCGTCATCCAGGCTGGAGTACAGTGGCACAATCATAGGACTGTAGGCATGCACCACACCTAGGTAATTTTTCTATAATTTTTTTTTTTTTTGTTAGTGACAGGGTCTTTCTTTGCTACCCAGGCTGGTCTCGAACTCCTGGCCTAAAACAGTCCTACCTCAGCCTTCCAAAATGCTGGGATTACAGGTGTGAGCCACTGTGCCTGGCCAGCATCTCATACTGTGTATACTCATTTTTCATAAAAGTGGCCACATTTAAATAGTTTTCTTTCAATCTAAAATACAATCTCTAATACTTTACATTTCAGAATTTTTGTACTTAGGAAAAGGCTTTCTGGGTCATCACATTCAGTGTATTTTGTTGATGATAAGACATAACGCACACTGCCCACTTATTTTCCTTCAGGTTTTATGGGAATTGGAAACCTTACGTCTGATAAAGCACTTTGAAAAATTCATGAAGGCAGAAATTGGAGATGATGACGACTTATATATAGTAGACAGCAATGGAGAGATGCTAGTGTTGGACATCACTGGACGAGACTTTGAATATAAGCTTCGAGTTCCTCTTCTTGAAATACTGAAATATCCTTATTTGCTTGTACATGAACGTGTTAGTGAGTATCTTGATGGTTCCTCAAGTTATTTCAGTTTTATTATTTTAGTATCATAAGAATTTAGGCTTATTGCAAATTTGTTTGCTAAACTTAGGATAAATAATTAGGACTTCATTTTTTTCCAACATTTTTGATTTTTTGAGTTCAAACACAAAATACCTGTTTTTAGGGGCACAGTTCAAACTTATCTTGTTCAGAGGGCAACTAAAGATTTTTTTTTTTTTTTTTTTTTTAAGAGACAGGGTGTTGCTCTGTCTCCTAGGCTGAAGTGCAGTGGCGCAGTCATGGCACCCTGCAGCCTCTACCTCCTGGGCTCAAGTAATATTCCTGCCTGAGCTTTGTGGGTAGCTGGGAGTACAGGTGTGTGCCATTGCATCCAGCTAATTTTATGTTGTATCTATTGTAGAGATGAAGTTTAACTGTGTTGCCCGGGCTGGTGTTGAACTCCTGGGCTCAAGCAGTCCTCCCACCTCAGCTTTGCAAATTGCTGGGATTATAAGGCTGAGCCACTATGCCTGGCTCCCAACATTTTGTTGTGAAATTTTTTTAACATAGAAAAATAAATTATAGAGTGAACAGCATATACCTATCACATAGATTATACAGTTGTTAACATTTTGCTATATTTGCTTTATTACGTATCTGTTCATTTATTTGTTCAATTATTAATAATTTTCATTCTTGCCGGGCATGGTGGCTCACAGCTGTAATCCTAACACTTTGGGAGGCTGAGGCGGGCGGATCACCTGAGGTCAGGAGTTTGAGACCAGCCTTGCTAACATGGTGAAACCCCATCTCTACTAAAACTACAAAAATTAGCCAGGTGTGGTGGCAGGCACCTGTAATCCAAGCTACTCAGGAGGCTTAGGCAGGAGAATTACTTGAACCTGGAAGGCGGAGGTTGCAGTGAAGCAAGATTGTGCCACTGCACTCCAGCCTGGCTGACAGAGGGAGACTCTGTCTTAAAAAATGGTAATAATAATAATGATTTTCATTCTTGTAATGTATCTGTGGCGGGGTTCTCAGCCTTGCACTGGTGACATTTTGGATAATCCTTTGCTGTGGGGCTCTGCCATCCATTGTGGGATGTGTAGCAGCATCCCTGGCCTCTGTCTACTAAATACCGGTAGCACTCCCTATCTCCTTTGTGACAACGAAAAATATCTCCAGACGTTGCTGAATATCCCTTTTGGGGGGTAAGGTGTAAAATCACCCATGGTTGGGAAGTGCTATTCTATAGTAATTTTCGTTAACCACCATGGCGTGGCTTATTATAGCTGTTTAGATTTTGGTTGACATTTCCCTAACCTATCAAATCTAACAATACCTTTTGTTTTTTTTTTTAAGAGTCTCACTGTCACCCAGGCTGGAGTGCAATGGCGCCATCTTGGCTCATGGCACTCTCCGCCTCCTGGATTCAAGCGATTCTCCTGTCTCAGCCTCCTGAGTAGCTGGGATTACAGGCACCTGCCACTACATCTGGCTAATTTTTTATATTTTCAGTAGAGACAGGGTTTCGCCATGTTGGCCAGGCTAGTCTCAATCTCCTGACCTCAAGTGATCTGTCCACCTCGGCCTCCTAAAGTGCTGAGATTACAGGTGTGAGCCAGCAGGCCTGGCCCAAAATAACAGTACTAAAATCGAATTCATTTTCATGTTTTCCCAATAGTTGCAAAATGTGTTTTTGGCTGATTTACTTAAATTAGAAACTAGTCAGGGACCACGCAGTGCATTTGGTACATAGTTCTTTTAATTCTAAAAAGTCCTTCTCAGCCTCAGCAGCATAGCAATACCCTCCCTCCCCCATCTCTACAAAAAATAAAATTTAGCTGGATGTGATGGCACGTGCCTGTATTCCTAGGTACTCAGGAGGCTAAGGTGGGAGGATCATTTGCGCCCAGGAGGTTGAGCCTGTGGTGAGCCATGAGCACACCACTGTACTTCATTCTGGGCAACAGCGCGAGACCCTGTCTCTAAAAAACCCAAAAACAATCTTTGTTGACCCTTGAACTGTGCAGATCCTGTCATACATGGATCTTTTTTTTTTTGAGACGGAGTCTCGCTCTGTCGCCCAGGCTGGAGTGCAGTGGCTGGATCTCAGCTCACTGCAAGCTCCGCCTCCCGGGTTCACGCCATTCTCCTGCCTCAGCCTCCCGAGCAGCTGGGACTACAGGCGCCGCCACGTCGCCCGGCTAGTTTTTTGTAGTTTTTGGTAGAGATGGGGTTTCACCGTGTTAGCCAGAATGGTCTCGATCTCCTGACCTCGTGATCCGCCCGTCTCGGCCTCCCGAAGTGCTGGGATTACAGGCTTGAGCCACCGCGCCCGGCCATACATGGATCTTTTTTCAACCAAAGTGAAATTAAAAATACAGTATTTATGGGTTACAAAACCCGCTTCTCTGGAGGGTCGACTTTAGGTATATGCTGGTTTCTCAGGGCCAACTGCAGGACTCAGCTGTTTGTGGATTTTGGTACCCTGGAACCAAACCCCTGCACATGCCAACTGTGTTTGTACAGAAACCAACTTGTGCCCTCATCTTTTTTTTTTGGCCATGAGTCTGACTTGTTAGGGGAGGCCATATATTTGCACACACTTTATGGATTTTTCTGATTTCTTTCCTGTACTGTTATTTATCTTGTTTATTTACTGTATTTTCAGTAAACTGAAAAGTAGATCTAAAAGTGCGAGTCAGTTTTGTCTAAACCAATAAATTCGAAGTAACTAGATTTGAAAATTCTGAGATTTTTTTCAAGTATTAAAGAATATCCATAACAGTATATGTTTGTTTTCTTTTTTTTTGCAAATCAAACACATTTGTGTAGCCAGCATCCAGGTCAAAAATCAAAACATTATCAACATCCCAGGAGCGCCCTTCGTGCTTTTCTAGTCATTGTGCCTCCCATCCCCAAAGCCAGCCAGTGCCACTAGTGAAAAAACTGTATTATTGGAAATAAAAAATGATAATTTTTTTTGAAATTTTTTCTTTTTTTTGAGACGGAGTCCCGCTCTGTCGCCCAGGCTGGAGTGTAGTGGCTGGATCTCAGCTCACTGCAAGCTCCGCCTCCCGGGTTTACGCCATTCTCCTGCCTCATCCTCCTGAGCAGCTGGGACCACAGGCGCCCACCACCTCGCCCGGCTAGTTTTTTGTATTTTTTAGTAGAGACGGGGTTTCACCATGTTAGCCAGGATGGTCTGGATCTCCTGACCTCGCGATCCGCCCGTCTCGGCCTCCCAAAGTGCTGGGATTACAGGCTTGAGCCACCGCGCCCGGCCTTTTTTTTGAAATTTTACAGTTAAAGTTGATTCATCTGAAAGGGTAAATGGATTGTTCAGTAAATGAGAATGGGACAGCTAGTTGCTCAGGGGTAAAGCTGACTTTGTTCCTTATTTTTGTATCAGATAAAGTCTAGGTGGATCAAAACATTAAATACAAATGGAATTGGACTTACAACCATATGGTTACAGGTCCTTTATACATTCCCTCTGGAGATAATTATCCTAAGTGTAAATAAAGAGATACAATCTTTTTTTTTTTTTTTTTTTTTGAGACAGTTTTGTTCTTGTTGCTTAGGCTGGAGTGCAATGGCACGATCTTGGCTCACCACAACCTCCACCTCCTGGGTTCAAGCAATTCTCTTGCCTCAGCCTCCTGAGTAGCTGGGATTACAGGCGTGTGCCACCATGCCTGGCTAATTTTGTATTTTTAGTAGAGATAGGGTTTCTGCATGTTGGTCAGTCAAACTACTGACCTCAGGTGATCTGCCCACCGTGGCCTCCCAAAGTGCTGGGATTACAGGTGTGAGCCACCACGCCCGGCAAAAAAGGGATCTATTCTAATAAGGTCAGAATAATTTCCAAGAACATGCTATGACCAACTGATTTAGCCTGTCAGATAGGTAAATATTGTTCCTGCATTTACAATATAAGCATTTTTATGCCTCAATTTGGGGGGAAAAAAGCAAATTTTTATTTATTTACAGAATAACCCAAGGAACCTAATTTAGGTAATCTTGATAAGATGATAAGATTTATATATTTTACTTACTTTTTTCCTTTTAGACGAGTTATGTGTTGAAGCACTTTGTCGGATGGAACAAGCCAATTGCTCCTTTCAGGTGGTGGAAAAACATCCAGGGATCTATTTGTTTTTGGTCCATCCCAATGATATGGTGAGTATGAGTGTTAGGTAATAGAAGGATATATTGTACTTTTGTACGTATAGATAGCTATAATATAGGTTTTTGGTGCAGATTTTGTTTAAAATGTTTGCTAAAATTTTTCTTGTTTTAAAATTTACTACAGTTAAGTAGAGGGTGCTGTGGGGTCAAAGAAGAGGGGATTTGAGAGGATAGGGGATACTTACCGACAGGTGATGCTTGAGCTTAAAAGGCAAATGAGGCTGGGTGCGGTGGCTTACGCCTGTAATCCCAGCACTTTGGGAGGCCGAGGCGGGTGGATCACAAGGTCAGGAGATCAAGACCATTCTGGCTAACATGATGAAACCCCGTCTCTACTAAAAATACAAAAAATTAGCCGGGCGTGGTGGCGGGCGCCTGTAGTCCCAGCTACTCAGGAGGCTGAGGCAGGAGAATGGCGTGAACTGGGGAGGCAGAGCTGGCAGTGAGCTGAGATTGCGCCACTGTACTCCAGCCTGGACGACAGAGTGAGACTCCATCTCAAAAAAAAAGACGAGTGGAAATAACTTGATGTTCTTTCACTATGTTGAATTGAACTCAAGAAGACCTCTTCTCTTGACTTCTCACCTGTTTGTCCCCCTGCAGACACGTGGAGATACCGGTTAAAACATTTGAAAAGTTATTTTGCTCATAGATGAGAATTAAAATAAGGGAAGGTAGGGACGGGGACTGGGAAATTCTGGTGCTAGAAGTGAAGAAGGACAAAAGCCAGAACAGTGAGCAGGAATAGAAGCAGGTAGCATTGAAACCTGATATAGCCCTATGGCTAAGGTTTGAGATCTTGTCACCTTTTGTGGTAAGATAGTCGGTACTTCAGGTCTCATGCCTAATGCCACCTAGAACGGAGTGACTACTTTAAGCCAGTAGCCAGGAAGGGCTGCTCTGCCAATGTAAGGCAAGAAAAATGATTTTTTTTTAAAAAAAAGCATGGTAATGGGATTGTCAGTCAAGATAATGGTGAATTTCAGTTTCCTCTGGGCCAAACACATACCAATGATATAAAAAAACGCAAAAGAAGGGAATTAAAGAGGTATAATCACTTTCCTCCAAAGGAAAACTTATTTCTATGGACCAGCAATGGAACAGAAACATAAAGTAATAAATGTGTGGAAACCTGTAGGCCTGGGTGGCGGTGGGTAGCTGGGGATTCAGCTTGTGCAGGACAGCAGGAATTAGAAGTATACTCCAGGCAAGGCAAAGAATCAAAGCCAAACTGCGCACTCCAAACAACGGGCAAATGGGGGTGCTCCTCTGCCTGTGAAAGAAGGTTACCAAAGTATTAAAAAGGTTCACTGGCTTTTAAAAAGCTGTGTACATATGGAGGAAGCAGGTCTGGTCTTGTAACGGGAGCCTGGGCCAAGCACTTGCAGCTGGTGACCGAGTCTACCTAGTCCTTATGTGACCAAAGGTTGGGAGTCCTGGGCTGCTGATAGTAGACCTAGTTCTGGAGCAGGACTCTGAAGGATGAATAGAGACCAGCCCAAATTTACATTTAGGAAGGGGAGGGGTAGTGGTAGGAGGGACACAGAATTCCTCCCTGTCGAATGAGCTTGCAAACCAAATCCCTGAAACGTGAAGAAAGCATGTGCTCTGACAGAGAATGGAGACCAGCGCTGTCGGTCCTTTCCCTAGGTTTAACTCTAGAGGAACTTGAAAGAGAAAATGGAGAACATTGAGAGAAACTGTGAGTTGACAAGGGCTGGTTTATTTAAAACAATTTTTTTTATTACTGTTTCTTTGAGACGGAGTCTCGCTCTGTTGCCCAGGCTGGAAGTAGAGACAGGGTTTCACCAGGTTGGCCAGGCTAGTCTCGAACTCCTAACCTCAAATGATGCACCTACCCTGGCCTCCGAAATTGCTGGGATTACAGGTGTGAGCCACCACGTCCAGCTGACAAGGGCTGTTTTGAAAGGTGAATGTGGGAGATGGGGAGGAGAACATCCTTAGTTTGTGAATTCCTTTTCACTCTGGGGTATTGGGTCCTATCAGGCAGTACCTGTGGGAGGTACTATGGAAATATCTCTGAGAGCATTCTCTTACAGCCTGAGAATAAAATGGGCTGTGGGAGAATAAAGTAGAAAAGGAACTGTTAAGGTTCTGCTTCCAGTTCTCCTTCACCATTGCCTGCATCCAAATCTGTTCTCAACTAAAAGATCCGATTCAGCTGAAGGTAGAATTGAAATCAGGACAGTGGCTAACCCCTGATGTTTGTGAGGCACTGAGACAAGCAGGTGGAGACCAATTAACCGCTGATAATTGCTTCAGTATCATCCCCTCTCAACCCTAGGACTTGGGGGATTATAGCCCAGTCGTGTCTTCTAATGCTGCTTCTCCCTGGGAGTGATCACTCATGTCAGTGAGTGATTACGTTTTTTTAGCTTGGATTTTATCCACCACTCAGCTCTGAATTGATTGGGCATAAGCCAGTCTGGAGTCTGGCCTTCCACAGGCACCACCTGACAGGAGCCAATACCCCAGAGTGAAAGGGAATTCACAAACTAAAAATAATAGATATATGAGAAACATAAAGATTTTAGTAGAAGCAGATATATATTAGAACACTTGTGGCCGGGCGCGGTGGCTCAAGCCTGTAATCCCAGCACTTTGGGAGGCCGAGGCGGGCGGATCACGACGTTAGGAGATCGAGACCATCCTGGCTAACACAGTGAAACCCCGTCTCTACTAAAAAATACAAAAAGGCCGGGCGCGGTGGCTCAAGCCTGTAATCCCAGCACTTTGGGAGGCCGAGACGGGTGGATCACGAGGTCAGGAGATCGAGACCATCCTGGCTAACACGGTGAAACCCCGTCTCTACTAAAAAAATACAAAAAAATTAGCCGGGCGAGGTGGCGGTCGCCTGTAGTCCCAGCTACTCGGGAGGCTGAGGCAGGAGAATGGCGTGAACCCGGGAGGCGGAGCTTGCAGTGAGCTGAGATCCAGCCACAGCACTCCAGCCTGGGCAGCAGAGTGAGACTCTGTCTCAAAAAAAAAAAAAAAAAAAAAGAACACTTGTCCAATAAACTTAAAATTATTATAGTAAACGTGCTAGAAGAAATACGAGAAGATACTAATGTGAAATGAGAACTAGAAAACGTGAGAACCAACAAACCTACGCCTTGTGCACATGTACCCTAGAACTTAAAGTATAATAAAAAAAAAAAAAAGAAAATGTGAGAACCAAGCCAAGTTGTTGTAAGATGGAAAAATGAGATATTTAGGAGACTTCAGGAGATGGGATAAATAATACAGTGGGTACAGCCAAGAGAACTGAATTAGAAGACCAGGTTGAGCAAATCCCTAAGAAGAAAAAAAGAAATAGAAAATATAAAAAGAAAAGCTACAAGATAAATGGAGGGTAGAAGTAGTAGTGTTAACAAAGATGTAAGATGTCCCAGAAAGAGAAAATTAAAAATCAGGACAAAGAAATACTGGAGATAGGGCTGGGCACGGTGGCTCACGCCTGTAATCCCAGCACTTTGGGAGCCTGAGGTGGGTGAATCACCTGAGTCTAGGAGTTCGAGACCAGCCTGGCCAACATGAGGAAACCCTGTCTCTACTAATAATACAAAAAAATTAGCCAGGTGTGGTGGTGCACGCCTGTAGTTCCAGCTACCTGGGAGGCTGAGGCTGGAGAATCGGTTGAACCCGGGAGGCAGGGGTTGCAGTGAGCCGAGATTGTGACATTGCACTCCATCCTGGGCAGCAAGAGCGAAACTCCATCTCACGAAAGGAAAGTTGTACTATATGGAAAGAGAAATTAGATCCCTACCTTATTATCATTCATAATGACAAAATCTGTCTAAAAAACCATAATGAAGTTCAGTTTTCAAACTCTTCGCAGGAAATAGAGGTATATAGCATTTAGATTGTAAGGTGAGGAAGGTTTATTTTTTTGAGACAGGGTCTTGGCTTTGTCACCTAGGCTGGAGTACAGTGACGTGATGACAGCTCACTGTAATCTCTGCCTCCCAGACTCAAGCATTTCACCAGAATCTCCTGCCTTGGTCACCATGCCCAGCTAATTTTTTGTAGAGATGGGGTTTTTGCTGTGTTGCCCAGGCTGGGCTCAAGTGCCCCCGCATCTCCCAAAATGTTGAGATTACATGCGTGAGTCACCACGCCTGGTCTGAGGAAGGGTTTTGTAAAAACGAAAGCATTGATTATGAAAGGAAAGTTGATGAACTTGACTATAGTAAAATGAAAAGTTACTGTTTATCAAACAACACCATAAAGAAAGTGAAAATACTAGTTAAAAATTGGGAAAAGGGCTGGGCATGGTGGCTCATGCTCGAAAGCCCAGTACTTTGGGAAGCCAGGGCCGGAGGATTGCTGGGCGCCAAGAATTCAAGACCAGCCTGAGCAACATAGCAGGAACCTATCTTTGCAAAAAAAATTTTTTTTATTAGCTGGGCATGGCGCTGCACACCTGTAGCCCTAGCTACTCAGTAGGCTAAGGTGGGAGGATCACTTGAGCCCAGGAGGTTGAGTGAGGCTGCAGTGAGCCCTGATCATGCTGGCGCACTCCAGCCTGGGCAACAGAGTGAGACTCTTTCTCAAAAAAAATTTAAAAATTGGAAGAAGATAATCATATTATTAACAATACGAAAAAAATGGATGAAGATCTGAACTGAAAAGGCGTGTGCCAGAAGAGGAACTACCAATAGCTAATAAATATGTGAAGGAATGTTTTATATTTAATGATCAGAGAAATAATAAGACCACAACGATACACCATTTTATATTTGTGTGATAGCCTGAGAATACAATTTTGGAGAGGTCATAGATTTGCAAAATCTCTTGTTACTGCTGCTAAGAGGTCTTGTGTTTAGCTGTCATGTCCATTTAGTCCTCTTTAATCTGGAACATTTCATTGTCTTTCATGACAATTACTTTTTGAAGAGCACAGTCATTCCTGCTCTGCCTCTTTTTACAAAAATAAATGAGGCTGGGCATGGTGGCTCAGGCCTGTAATCCCAGCACTTTGGGAGGCCAAGGTGGGTGGATCACGAGGTCAGGAGTTCGAGATCACCCTGGCCATCATGGTGAAACCCCATCTCTACTAAAAATACAAAAGTTAGTTAGGTGTGGTGGCACGTGCCTGTAATCCCAGCTACTTGGGAGGCTGAGGTAGGAGAATGACTTGACCCTGGGAGGCGGAGGTTGCAGTGAGCCGAGATTGTGCCACTACATGCCAGCCTGGGTGACAGAGCAAGACTCCGTCTCAAAAAAAAAAAAAAAAGTGTTCCTCACTTTCACTTCGGGTTTGTCTGATGTTTCCTCATGCATGAGTTCAGGTTATATGTTCCCAACTGGAGTACCATCATGAAGTGATGTTACTGTCCTTCTCATCTTGTCATACGTAGAGAGAGTGTCCTCACCTTGTCATATGTAGAGAGAGGCACGCCATGTCCTTTGCAACTCATGGTGATGTAAATTTTGAGCTTTCAGTGAAGATGTCCCATTTCTTTACTGCATAATAATTTCTATTGTTTAGATACTTTAAGACCATGTAAATACTCTGCATTTCACCAAAATCTCCTAAATGTAGCATTCATGAATGTGTCTTGCCTGAACCAGTTTTTCTATCATGATTGCAAGATGGTAATTTCCTAACTCCAGCACTCTCCATGTTTACTAGTTACCACTTGACATTGATTGTACAGTAATCAAGAGCTTTTTCCTGTTCTACCACTTACCAGTAAGAACTCATGGATTCCAAAACTTTTTCAGTAGTTTATAATTTGTTGCTTATGTTGGCATAGAGCTCATGTGGGGGTCTGTGTTTTTCCAACGTTTTGACTACAAAAAAGTATACATGTGCCTATATAATGTATTTTGTAAAATAATAGTTTTACTGTGAATGATGCACTCTTGATATTTTTGTTTTATTTAGTTTATTTTTTCTTAAGGCTGGTTGTGAGCACTAAATTTAATTCATAGCCTCCAAGAAATTTAAAATCACTTCTTTATGCTATTTTGCCATTTAGAAATGGCCTTTGATTTCTTTTGAGATTCCTCATTTTGTGTTTTCTTTCCTTTTTTGAACATTCTGTTATGGAAAATGATAAACATAAAAGTAGCGAGAATGGTGTAATGAACCCCCCCATAATCCATCAGTTAGCTTTATCAATACATAGTCAACATTCCACTCCCCTTTGGATTAGTTCAGAGCAAATCTTAGACATCAGAGCATTTCATCCACAAAATATTTCAGTGTGTATTTCTGAAAGGTAAGAACTTAAAAAACCCGAAAAATGTTGTTGTATATATATTTTTTGATATGGAGTCTTACTCTGTTGCCCAGGCCGGAGTGCAGTAGTATGATCTTGGCTTATTGCAACCTCTCTCCACCAGTTTCAAACAATTCTCCTGCCTCAGCCTCCCAAGTAGCTGGGACTACAGGAGTGCACCACCATGCCCAGCTAATTTTTTTGTATTTTTAGTAGAGACTGGGTTTTGCCATGTTGGCCAGGCTGGTCTTGAACTCCTGACCTCAGGTGATCTGCCTGCCTCAGCCTCCCAGAGTGCTGAAATTACAGGTGTAAACCACTGTGCTCGACCAGAAAAATACTGTTATTGCATCTAAAAGGATAATTCCTTAATGTTGTGTTGCCAGTCAGTGTTAGAATGAATGGAAAGGATTGTCTCAAACTGTTTATTAGGATTCGTATGTTCAAATCAGGATCAAAGAAGGTCTACAGGTTGCATTAATTAGTATCTCACATGTCTTTTAAAATCTGCAGAGAATCCTGTTTTCTTATCTATGTTCTTACTGTATGTAGACCATTGTTTTTTGAATTAAGTAATAAACATATTATGTTCTGTGTTTAGGTCCGGCGTTGGGCTATCTTGACTGCAAGAAACTTGGGGAAAGTGGACAGAGACGATTATTATGACTTAGAAGAAGTTTTAATTTGCCTTTTTAAAGTCATTAAGTTGGGACTTCTAGAGAATCCAGACATTTATACTTCTTCTGTCCTAGAGAAGGGTAAACTAATTCTTCTGCCCTCACACATGTATGATACTACCAACTACAAAAGCTATTGGTTAGGTGAGTATTGTTCCTACACTAATATACTTAGTATTTTCATATAGTTCTGCTTTTTGAGACAGAGTCTCAATCTGTTGCCCAGGCTGGAGTGCAGTGGCACCATCTCCACTCACTGCACGCTCCACCTCCCAGGTTCTAGCAGTTCTCCTGCCTTAGCCTCCTGATGAGCTGTGATTACAGGGGCATGCCACCACACCTGGCTAATTTTTTTTTTTTTTTTTCCTGAGATGGAGTCTGGCTCTGTCGCCCAGGCTGGAGTGCAGTGGCCGGATCTCAGCTCACTGCAAGCTCCACCTCCCAGGTTTACGCCATTCTCCTGCCTCAGCCTCCCGAGTAGCTGGGACTACAGGCGCCTGCCTCATCGCCCGGCTAGTTTTTTGTATTTTTAGTAGAGACGGGGTTTCACCATGTTGGCCAGGCTGGTCTTGAACTCCTGACCTCAAGTGATCTGCCCACCCCAGCCTCCTAAAGTGCTGGGATTATAGGCGTGAGTCACTGCGCCTGGCCCTGTAGTTCTTGAGTGTCCTAAAAGGGAAGTGTTCTCTTTTGGTGATCTGATAAAACTTGCTAAAGATAGGATTTTATAGTTTCTAGTTCTTATTCTGTCATTCTGTTAAGATATGTCTTAACTATTACATATCTTGTTTTAAACAGTATTTATATCCTAGAAACTTTTCTGTGGTAAGAGGTACATTTTCAAGCACTGGCAAATGAATTGAATCTTGTTTAAGGACACATGTTTGTTTTTTTTTTTGAGACAGAGTTTTGCTCTGTCGCCCGGGCTGGAGTGCAGTGGCCGGATCTCAGCTCACTGCAAGCTCCGCCTCCCGGGTTCACGCCATTCTCCTGCCTCAGCCTCCCAAGTAGCTGGGACTACAGGCGCCAGCCACCTCGCCCGGCTAGCTTTTTGTATTTTTCAGTAGAGACGGGGTTTCACCGTGTTAGCCAGGATGGTCTCAAACTCCTGACCTCGTGATCCGCCCGTCTCGGCCTCCCAAAGTGCTGGGATTACAGGCTTGAGCCACTGCGCCCGGCCCAAGGACACATTTTATTAACAAAATATTAGTGTAATAGTTGGCTTTAAAGAGGGTTTGATTGTTAATTCCCCTTTTTTCAGTGTGTAAAATATTTCTTGGTAGAACCGGGCATGGTGGCGCATGCCTGTAGTCCCAGCAACTTGGGAGGCTGAGGTGGGAGGATCATTTAAGCCCAGGAATTTGAAGCTGCAGTGAGCTAGGATTGTGCCCCTGCACTCCAGCCTGGGTGACAGAGGGAGATCCTGTCTCTTAAAAATATTAAATTCTCCTAGTAGAAAGAATTGTCAGCATTGTTTACAAGTCCTATAGTGGCTCAAAATGCTTTTTTTTTTTTGAGACGGAGTCTTGCTCTGTTGCGCAGGCTGGAGTGCAGTGGCGCCGTGGCGGCTCACTGCAAGCTCTGCCTCCTGGGTTCACACCATTCTCCTGCCTCAGCCTCCCGAGTAGCTGGGACCACAGGCACCCACCACCACCACGCCCAGCTAATTTTTTTGTATTTTTAGTAGAGACGGGGTTTCACCATGTTAGCCAGGATGGTCTCGATTTCCTGATCTTGTGATCTGCCTGTCTCAGCCTCCCAAAGTGCTGGGATTACAGGCATGAGCCACCACGCCTGGCCTCAAAATACCATTTCCTTGATTCCAGATCTTAAGGTCACGTGTCATAATTGGCAGTGATTTTTTTTCTTTCTTAATGGTATATGGAATATGGTACATCTTAAAATTGAAGGCATCTTATATTGATGAGATACAGTTTATGTAGTAGTTATCTTAGAAATTGTTTTCTAACCATTTTCTACTTTGACACTTGAATTAGTCTAAAGTTCTGTTACTTGGGAGCAGTTGTGTATGAATATCTGAGACTTAAGTGTTTGAGAAACAATACTATCTTGCTTCATCTTCCTGCCTTGTTTTTCTTTTGCAAACTAAACCAGGCATTAAAATAGTATTATTTCATCAATTCAATATAACTCTAAATGATCTTACAGGTATTTGCATGTTGCTGACCATTCTTGAGGAACAAGCCATGGATTCCCTATTGTTGGGCTCAGACAAACAAACTGATTTTATGCAGTCGATACTTCGCACTATGGAGAGGCAATCACACGGTAATAAATTTTACTTGCTGAATGTTTTTGAGTATGGTGATGATGATGCACTTTAATTGCAGGAATTGGTGCATGTTGTGGAGAAAAGAGTTTTTCTGGTTTAGTAATAGATTCAGACTTTTTTGTTTTGTTTTGTTTTTTGATACGGAGTCTCACTCTTGTTGCCCAGGCTGGACTGCAATGGTATGATGTCACCTCACTGCAACCTCCACCTCCTGGGTTCAAGAAATTCCCCTTCCTCAATCTCCCAAGTAGCTGGAACTATAGGTGTGCACCAACACGCCTGGCTGATTTTTTTATATTTTTAGTAGCGACGGGATTTCACTACGTTGGTCAGGCTGGTCTTGAGCTGTTGACGTCAGGTGATCTGCCTGCCTTGGCCTCCTAAAGCGCTGGGATTACAGGCATGAGTCACCAGTGCTGGGCCCAGATTCAGACTTTTAAATCAGAAAGGACCTTTATAATTTAATTCAGTACCTTCCTTCCATAGAAGAAGGGAAGTTAATCTGCTTTTTCATGATGAAAAAGTTGGTGGTAGGATGACTATCAGGACCTCTGAGAGACCCATTTGTAACGACATTGTGGTTAACATTGTGGGGAAGGCCTTCTCTGTCCCATGACCTCCCTTTGCCTGCCTCTTTGTTTCTCTGTGATTCTCTAATACAGTAACTGCCAGCCACATGTGATTATTAAAATAAATTTAAGTCAGTTAAAATTAAAAATGCAGTTATTTGGTCCCACTAGTCATGTTTCAAGGCTCAGTGGCCACACGTGCCTGTACTGTATCCTGTACTGTATTGAACAGTGCATAGACAGAACATTTCCATGATCACAGAACATTCTCTTGGATATGCTGCTCTAGATAGTCTAGATAATGAGGCCTAAAACTTGTAGTTGTCTTTATTATTAGATCCTGACCTCCTTTTGCTGATGCTTGTCTCATGTTAATCATGAAGGATCTGTAATTAAATAAGTGCTTCTAATCTTTTTGAAGTTAATGAATTAATAAAGACCAAGTATACCAGATCCTATGAAAACATAATGAATATATTTTTTCCCCTCATTCTCTTCCCTTCATGCAACTTCATTGTTGTATATAAACTCATTTGTGGGAGATTCTGATACAAATATATTGTTATTCTTTTGTCGATAGGGCATATGTATATATTTTGTTCTGTTTTGTTTTTTCTTTCTGAGACCAAGTCTCTCTCTCTCTCACCCAGGCTGGAGTGCAGTGGTGTAATCTTGGCCAACTGCAGCCTCCGCCTTTGGGTTCAAGCAATTTTCCTGCCTCAGCCTCCCAAGTAGCTGGGATTACAGGTATGCGCCACCATACCTGGCTAATTTTTGTATTTTTAGTAGAGATGGAGTTTCACCATGTTTGCCAGGCTGGTCTTGAACTCCTGGCTTCATGTGATCCGCCTGCCTTGGCCTCCCAAAGTGTTAGGATTACACGCGTGAGCCACCACGCCTGGCCTGTGGCATGTATTTTCTTGCTAGATTTTATCTGATTAAGGCTATTATTCTTTTGCCAACATTTACTGCATAAATTGTTCATTTCTTTCCCTTTACCTAACTATATGTATAATTCTGTCCTTTCTGTTAAGCTAGCTCCCTTATCATCTTAAAAAAAAAAAAAACACCTTTTTTTTTTTTTTTTTCCTCCTCTTGAGACAGGATCTCACTCTGTCATCCACCCTAGAGTACAGTGGCTCAATCAGGTCTCATTGCAGCCTTAACCTCCCAGGCTTAAGTCTTCCTGCTGCCTCTGACTCCCTAGTAGCTGGGACCACAGGCATGTGCCACCTTACCCAGCTAATTTTTAAATTTTTGGTAGAGATGAAGTCTCACTATGTGGCCTAGGCTGGTCTTGAACTCCTGACCTCAAACAGTCCTCCTGCCTCGGCTTCCCAAAGTGTTGGGATTTACAGGCGTGAGCCACTGAACCCAGCTTCGTCTTCAAAAGTTTAATTTCCTCTTTGAGAAACTTTTCATAATGGTCTTCACCTAACTACTTTCTTTCTTGTAAGCTTACTAGACACAGGCACTGTTTCAGATGCAGTGGAGGATAGAAAAATATATAAGAAAGTTCAGATGACTGTGTCAAAGTCTGAGAAGTGTGAGGGAAGGAAAGTCACAAGTTCTAGGATGACTTAACAACTAGCAGTAACTGAGTGAATTCCAGCACTTGCCTCAAGAGTACTGTAGATGACTGAAGTGGGGGAATGTTTAATATATAGGAGGAGGCATTTAAGCTGAACTTTTAAGGATGAATAGGATTTTGATAGGTTGTGCTAGAAGCAAGGGCATTCTAGGGCTTATTTTGGAAAGAGGCAGTGATCTGTTTTTGCTGTAGATAGTATATGATTATAGGAATATGTAAAATAAAAATGGAAATAAACAGTAGATCAGTATCTTTTAAGTTCTTGACTGAGGACTTTGAATTTTCTTGGAAGACATTAAGTAGCCATTGAAGGTCTTTGAGTAGGGCAGTATATTGCTACTGCATATCTAATAGAGAAGCGGGAAGTTGGATGAAAAGCAGGTAATAGCAAAGCCATGTTGAGATACAGATGGATGAAGAGTGTGTATCTTTGCCTTGTAATCCTTAGCTAAAGAATTTAGTCATTGACTGGGCGCGGTGGCTCACGTCTGTAATCCCAGCGCTTTAGGAGGCCGAGACGGGCGGATCACGAGGTCAGGAGATCAAGACCATCCTGGCTAACATGGTGAAATCCCATCTCTACTAAAACATAGAAAAAATTAGCCAGGCGTGGTGGTGGGCACCTGTAGCACCAGCTACTGGGGAGGCTGAGTCAGGAGAACGGCGTGAACCTGGGAGGTGGAGCTTTTTTCAGTGAGCCGAGATTGCGTGACTGCATTCCAGCCTGGGCGACTGAGCGAGACTCTGTCTCCAAAAAAAAAAAAAAAAGAATTTAGTCATTTACACTAACTGCATGACACAAAATTCAGGATCATGCTGAAAGAGAATTTCTTGTGTTGTGGGCTTCATGTAGATCTGTAAATACCAGTTTCTTTCTCTTTCCTTTATATTTTTTCCTCTTCTTTTCTGTTAGTTATTGGAGGATGGGACTACAAAGTTTTGGGAGGGGTTGAGGAGCTAAGTTAGAAAAGGTTGTTTCTGGTATGGCAAATAGGGTGTGAAAAGATTGTGTTTACCTAGACTGTTTTACTGTTTTCTTGCCCATTAAATAATTTGCCATTAATTTTTTGTTTTTCAGAAGCATGATAGTATTGCTTGAAAAAAAATCTTGAAAATGTGCCTGCTTTTTAAAACCTATGTGTGTCTAAGGATTGGTGGCGTGCTACTTTAAATTATTTGCTGCTTGGCTTTTCGTTTGGTTGCTACTCACCAGATAAAGAATGCTTAATTCTCAATATATTTTAGTATGTTTTTCTAACTGTTTAGTAATTCAACGATTTGTGCCATTGTATTTCAGATGATAGTGTGGATCCTTTCTGGCCAGCATTACACTGTTTTATGGTGATTCTGGACCGCCTTGGATCTAAGGTCTGGGGTCAGCTTATTGATCCTATTGAGGCATTTCAAGCCATTATCAACAATGCAAGCTACAATAGAGAGATTGAGCATATACGGAACAGCTCTGTAAGGTTAGTTCAGCTAATGTCAGGATTTATACATCATCTCTATAAGAAAGTGTGTTCCACTGAATTTCTTAACAAGAGGTGTTTCTGCCTTTTTTTCCTCCCTTAATTTCAGTAATTTCTATTTATTCTTAATATTTAAGGATCAAGTCAGAACCGGAGTCGTATTTGGATGATATGGTGACTTGCAGCCAGATCGTATACAATTATAATCCTGAAAAGACCAAAAAGGTATAAAACACTTTGAAAATTCAGATGCTATTTTATTGCGTTTGTATTATGTAGACTATTTTATATAATATGTTGAGTTGTTGATTTTATGATATGTAGCTGTTCTCAATCTACTACTATGTAAAAGACCTTCTCATTGAACAGCAGATGTATTGTGCATTGGAGAAGATGGACTCTAACTACAGTGTGCATACTTTGGAAAATTAATTTCTAAGTACATTTAGGGAAGATGGAAAGTTTATGGGGACATACGTGGTATGACTAGAAATCAAAACTAGCTAGTGGAAAAAAGCCGAGAGTACATAAAAGTGTTATCAATTTGTCTTTTTATGAAACTTTAACCTCAAAATTCAATTTATATTTTTAGTTTCTTTGGAGTTAGGTGTATTACGATTGTGATACAATTGTATGCCACAATTATACCTTTCCATTGTATACCATAATAATGATGTGGTAAACCAAAATAAGAGAGTTGAGAAACATACTTTTCTTAACGACTTGGATGTTGAACCTGTCATAAGTGGTGTTTATTTATCTGAACATCAGCATTTCTTTCCTTTTAGGATTCTGGATGGAGAACAGCCATTTGCCCAGATTATTGTCCTAACATATATGAAGAAATGGAAACATTAGCCAGTGTGCTTCAGTCAGATATTGGTCAAGACATACGTGTTCATAACAGCACATTTCTGTGGTTCATCCCTTTTGTCCATTCCCTCATCGATCTTAAGGATTTGGGTGTGGCTTACATAGTAGAGGTTGTTTATCATCTGTACACTGAAGTCAGAGGTGTCCTCAACCAAACAGATGCCATGTGTGACAAAGTCACTGAATTTTTTCTTCTAATTTTGGTATCAGTGATTGAACTGCATAGAAATAAAAAATGTTTGCATTTGCTGTGGGTAAGTTCCCAGCAATGGATAGAAGCTGTCGTCAAATGTGCCAAGCTTCCTAATACTGCATTTACACGGAGTTCTGAGAAATCATCTGGAAATTGCTCCAGAAGAACAGCAGTGATACCATCATTGTCGATGCATTCCATGCCATGTAACTCTGTACAACTTGCTTGTGTGCGGCTGATTAGAAGTCTCCTTAAAGAAGGTTGTCAGCTTGGGCTGCGATCTCTTTGCATGCGATTCTGGGATAAGGTCAACTTAATCCTTAGACAAAATTTATCTCTAGGTTGGCAGTTGACTAGTCAGGAAACCCACGAGCTACAAACTTGTTTAAAGCAAATTATTAGAAACATGAAATTCAAAGCACCTCCATGTAACACTTTTGCGGATCTGACTTCTACATGTAAAACCTCTCCGGCACCTTATAATAGAGAAGAAAGTGAACAAATAGGGAAGAAGTCTAGAAACGATAGGCATTATTTGGAAGCTTCCAGCCCAACATTTTCTAAAGAACCAATGAAAGCGCAAGACAGTGTATTGATTAAAGCAGATAACACTATAGAAGGTGACAATGATGAGCAACATTATATAAAGGATGTGAAACTAGAAGACCAGCTCTCAGCTGGGTCATGCTTCAAGCAGAGTAGTGAAAACATGTTTACTGAAAGAGCTGAAGATGAAGTTAAAATAAGTACAAGGAAGCAGAAGTCTGTAAAAGGGAACTCCTCATATACACCAGAGGTTTGTACTTCAAGAAATGGTCCAGAAAGGGGATGTGACAGAGAAATAATAGTATCAACACGTTTGTTGACTGATTTTAGCACTGATGCTTTGGAAAAAGCGTCCACATCAAATGAAGATTTCTCTTTAAAGGATGATGTTCTTGCTAAAACCTCAAAACAAAAAACTAAGGTACAGAAAGATGAAATCTGTGCAAAGTTATCACATGAAATAAAGAAACAACACAGGAAGAGTACTTTGGTCAATAATACTATCAATTTAGACGAAAATTTGACTGTATCTAACATTGAGAGTTTCTATTCAAGGAAAGATGTAGGAGTTCAGAAAGGAGATGGTTTCATACACAATCTTTCTTTAGACCCTAGTGGTGTTCTGGATGATAATAAGAATGGAGAACAAAAATCTCAAAACAATTTATTGCCAGAAGACAAGCAATTAAAGAATGAAGAGTTAGGTATTTTCTATTCCCATGAAAACAATTGTGAAATACAGGAATTTCATGGTGATGATAAAGATTCGATCCCCTTTACAAAAATGGCCAATACTTCAGAGAAGAAATCATCTTGCTTTAAAGATCTTTTGACTGTACCTGAATCAAGAGATGAGGCGATGAGTAATAGTACCAATGTGATTTATTCGAACTTGACAAGAGAACAGGCCCCTGGCATCAGTCCTAAATCTGACACCTTAACGGATTCTCAGATAGACAGAGACCTTCACAAATTATCTTTACTAGCTCAAGCCAGTGTTACTACATTTCCATCTGATTCCCCTCAGAACTCATCCCAGCTACAAAGGAAAGGAAAAGAAGATAAAAGATGTTTCACAGCTAACCAAAATAATGTTGGAGATGCCTCCCTTGGAGAGGTGATTATTATTTCAGATTCTGACGATGATGATGATGAAAGAATCCTGAGTCTTGAGAAACTCACTAAACAGGACAAAAGACGCCTTGAGAAGGAACGTCCAGAGCAGCACATTTCAACAGTTAAGGAGGAAAAGAATCCAGTAAACGAAGAAAAGACGAAGTCTCTTTTTCAGTTTGAGGAATCTGATTCTCAGTGTTTTGAGTTTGAAAGTGCATCTGAAGTGTTTTCCGTTTGGCAAGATCATCTAGACAATAATAATTCAGTTCAAGATGGTGAGAAAAAATGTTTGACTCCTATAGCCAATACCACAAATGGTCAGGATTGTACAGATTATGTATCTGAAGTTGTTAAAAAAGGGGCAGGGGGCATTGAAGAACACACAAGACCACAGAGCAGTAGTATTTCTGTTGAGGAGTTTTGTGAAATTGAAGTAAAAAAGCCTAAGAGAAAACGATCTGAAAAACCAGTTCCTGAAGATCCTGTGAGTCCTTCATCTTCTGTCAGAAATGAGGGCCAGTCTGATACTAATAAGAGAGAGCTTGTTGGAAATGATTTTAAAAGTATAGATAGAAGGACTAGAACTCCCAATTCAAGAATTCAGAGAGCCACTACGGTTTCACAAAAGAAATCTTCAAAGCTTTGTACTTACACAGAACCCGTCAGGAAAGTTCCAGTTTCTAAGACCCCTAAGAAAACTCATTCGGATGCCAAAAAAGGACAGAATAGAAGTTCAAATTACCTCAGTTGTAGGACAACTCCTGCTATAGTGCCACCAAAGAAATTTCGTCAGTGTCCTGAACCAACTTCAACAGTTGAGAAACTTGGCCTGAAAAAGGGTCCTCGTAAGGCATTTGAGTTGTCCCAGCGATCTTTGGATTATGTAGCTCAGTTACGTGATCATGGCAAAACTGTTGGAGTAGTTGATACTCGAAAAAAGACTAAATTAATTTCTCCTCAGAACCTGTCTGTCAGAAATAATAAGAAACTGCTGACTAGTCAAGAACTTCAGATGCAAAGGCAGATCAGACCCAAATCACAAAAAAATAGACAAAGACTTTCTGGTTGTGAAAGTACAGATGCTACAAGAGCAGGGCCTCATACAGCACAGAATTCTGACACATTTGTACCAGAATCTGATAGGTCAGATTATGATTGTACAGGAGGAACTGAGGTACTTGCCAACAGTAACGGAAAACAGTTAATAAAACGCATGCCTTCTGAACCAGAAACCATAAAAGCAAAACATGGGTCTCCAGCGACTGATGGTGCTTGCCCTTTGAACCAGTGTGATTCTATAGTGTTAAATGGAACAATACCAACAAGTGAAGTAATTGTCTCTATTTCAGAGGACCCTCTGGGGGGAGGTGATCCGACAGCACATCATACAGAGATGGCAACTTTGAACGAGGGAGAGCCTGACTCTAGCAGTGATACAGAGGAAGATAACTTATTTTTAACACAAAATGATCCTGAAGATATGGATTTATGTTCACAAATGGAGAATGACAATTATAAATTCATTGAACTAATTCATGGAAAAGATACAGTTCAGGTTGAAGAAGATTCTGTAAGTCAGCCTCAGTTGGAATCTTTGAGTGGCACAAAGTGTAAATACAAAGATTGTCTTGAAACCACAAAAAACCAGGGTGAATACTGCCCACAACACTCTGAAGTGAAAGCAGCAGATGAAGATGTATTTCGTAAACCTGGTTTGCCGCCTTCTGCATCTAAACCTTTGAGACCTACCACTGCTAAGATTTTTAGCTCAAAGAGTACTTCACGAATTGCTGGTCTTTCTAAATCTTTGGAAACTTCTTCAGCACTTTCACCATCTCTAAAAAATAAGTCAAAGGGGATACAGTCGATTTTGAAAGTACCACAGCCAGCTCCCCTCGTAGCTCAGAAGCCAGTGGGTGAAATGAAAAATTCGAGCAATGTTTTTCATCCTCAGGCTCCAAATAATTCCAACAGGCAAGGTTGCGAAGTTCCATTTGGTGAAAGCAAATATTTTCCATCTTCCTCTCCAGTAAACATTCTCTTGTCATCACAGTCTGTCTCTGACACCTTCGTTAAAGAGGTCTTAAAATGGAAATATGAAATGTTTTTGAACTTTGATCAGTGTGGGCCCCCTGCAAGTCTTTGTCAGCCCATCTCAAGACCTGTGCCTATCAGATTTCACAATTATGGAGATTATTTTAATGTTTTTTTCCCTTTGGTGGTAATGAATACTTTTGAAACAGTAAGTATGTGTTTCATTTGTATGTCTTTCCAAACTTTTCAAGTTATCTCTTTACCTTGCTGAGTGAAAATGAGAGTGTAGTTCAAAAATCAGCCAGGCATGGTTGCAGGTGCCTGTAATCCCAGCTACTCAGGAGGCTGAGGCAGAGAATTGCTTAAACCCGGGAGGCAGAGGTTGCAGTGAGCCGAAGTCGCGCCACTGCTCTCCAACCTGGGCGACAGAGCGAGACTCCATTTCAAAAGAAAAACAAAAAAAAAAGTATAGTTAAAATAATTGACCTTTTTGATTTAGATACTGCTTTTAGATCTCATGTTGAACAGACATTTGTGCTAGCCACTGTTCTAGCTACTGGCAATACAGAGGAGCTTTTTTTTTTGAGATGGAGTTTTGTTCTTGCTGCCCAAGCGGGAGTGCAATGGTGCTATCTCAGCTCACTGCAACCTCCGCTTCCCAGGTTCAAGTGATTCTCCTGCCTCAGCCTCCCAAGTAGCTAAGATTACAGGCATGTGCCACCAGGCCTGGCTTATTTTGTGTTTTTAGTAGAGAAGGGGTTTCACCATGTTAGTCAGGCTGGTCTCGAACTTCTGATTCTGACCTCAGGTGATCCACCAGCCTCGGCCTCCCCAAGTGCTAGGATTACGGGCGTGAGCCACTGCGCCTGGCTGGAAACACTTAACCCTCTGCTCCTTGGAGCTGATAGACACAACTCGGGGTGCTAATAATATACCAAGTCCAGAAGTAACACAGAAGGAAATGTTTATTGATAACACAGGTGAAGGAGGACTTCTCAGAGTAGATAGTTTCCCATCTGCATTTGTTTTGTTTGTAAATAACAGACCTCTGCTGTAGTTTTCTTGAGGAGGTAGCAAAGGGTGAATTACATCGAACACAAAGTAGTAGTAATGAATCCTAAATTTCTTTACACATCAGACTTCCCAGTTTCTTTTTCTTTTTTGAGACGGAGTCTCGCTCTGTTGCCCAGGCTGGAGTGCAGTGGTGGTGCGATCTCAGCTCGCTGCAAGCTCCGCCTCCCGGGTTCACGCCATTCTCCTGCCTCGCAGCCTCTTGAGTAGCTGAGACTATACGCCACCATGCCCTGCTAATTTTTTGTATCTTTAGTAGAGACTGGTTTTCGCCGTATTAGCCAGGATGGTCTCTATCTCCTGACCTTGTGATCCGCCCGCCTCGGCCTCCCATAGTGCTGGGATTATAGGTGTGAGCCACCGCACCCAGCCCCAGTTTCTTACTCCTCATAGCAGCTGCTCTGTGTAACAGCCTCCCCAACCCTAGCACATCCTATCGTGGTTTTTCTCTCCTCCTTAAGTAGAGTTGACAAACGATAAGATTCCCAGTTAAAATTTGAGAAAAACAGCAAATAATTCTTTAGTGTAAGCATTCAGTTGCATTTGGAGTGATTTTTGTGTGTGTGTTTTCAAGGCAGGTAAGAGGTGGGAGCAAATTTTTACTTATTCCTCAAAAGAAATCTTTGAGAAGACAGTAAGACTCTTAAAACTAACAATGTTGAGGTAAATAGTCATGGTTCATTAACTTGATATTTGAGTGCCTAGTGTGTGCCAAGTGCTCTTAGAAGTGTGGAATATGAAGTGGTGAACAAGACAGATGAGGTCTCTTCCCCTCTGGAAGTGACCATGTCAGATTGAGATAAAGACTCTAGTATGATCTAGAACGAAGGGGACAGGACACTTTCTGGAGAGATCAGATAACCTCTATGAGCAGATATTTACACTGAGACCCAATTGACTGGGAGTTAACTGTGGGAAGTATGTTCAGGCAGAGTGGAGTGCAAAGACAGTCTGGTAACAGTTAAGATTGGATTGTTGGAGAAGGAAGTGTAATGTACAAAGGGACAAGTCTACTACAAAAGAAGAGAAGTGAGTTGTTAATGCTGTACCTGGCGAGATAAATGGCTTTTATATGGCTTGAGTCAGTGTATCTTCATAAATGTGCTTTATGTTTAATCTTTTGATCAATTTGTGCCCCAAATTTTAGCCATTGTTGAGAGTTGCTTTATTATTTTTCTTTTTTCCTAAGGTACTTTTGTTTTAGCAGGAGTTGCTTTATTTTAGCTGGAAAGCACTCAATTGCTTAGAAGCCATTCATAACCCTATGAGGGATAGACACATACTTTTATTTCCTGAGTTAAAGATATTAAGATTTATTTTCTTCAGGACATTTTTGTAGTCTCAGCTTTTTAAAAACAGAGTGAGCATAAGTTCCATTTGTACATATACAGAGTTTAAAATCGTCAAAGATTTCTATCTGGCCCATTATAAAGAACATCAGGCACCCCCATCCCCTAAGTAACTATTTTCTTTCTTTTTTTTTTTGAGACAGATGTCACCCAAGCTGGAGTGCAGTGACGCAATCTTGGCTCACTGCAAGCTCTGCCTCCTGGGTTCACGCCATTCTCCTGCCTCAGCCTCCCAAGTAGCTGGGACAACAGTTGCCCATCACCATGCCCGGCTAATTTTTGTATTTTTAGTAGAGGCAGAGTTTCACCATGTTAGCCAGGATGGTCTCAATCTCCTGACCTCGTGATCTGCCCGCCTCGGCCTCCCAAAGTGCTGGGATTGCAGGCGTGAGCCACTGTGTTGGACCCCAAGTAACTATTTTCTATTCTTAATGAGTCCTTTGGAAATTTCTTTCCATATTTATTTATTTATTTTTTTGAGACAGTGTCTCACTCCTGTCCCGCAGGCTGGAGTACAGTGGTGCAATTATGGCTCACTGCAGCCTCAACCTCGTGGGCTCAGGTGGTCCTTCCATCACAGTGTCTTGAGTAACTGGGACTACAGGCTCACACCATAATGTCCAGCTAATTTTTGTATTTTTAGTAGACGCAGACTTTTTCCCATGTTGCCTAGGCTGGTCTCAAACTACTGGACTCAAGCAATCCACCTGCCTTGGCCTCTCAAAGTGCTACGATTACAGGCGTGAGCCATCGTGCCTGGCCCTCCTTCCATATTTCTGAATAACATTCCCATATTGTAACTCCTTGATTTTTCAGTTTTAGGCATTTCTATTTCCTGCTTCAGGAACTACCCCCGTTCCCAGCCCAACCCTTGCACACACCCTTCCTGTTCCCTCATCCTCATTAGGTGATTGTCTTAAAATTTTTAGATGCATTTTTGTTATTTTGACTATGTGAAAGATATCTTCAGCTAAGCCATGTAGTATGCTGTAATTGCCTTTCCATTTCCTTCCAAACTCTGTGTTTTCCTTGGATTTATTGTTTTATATGTTTATTTAATTTTGTACTTACTACTAAATTAATGCCAGGCTGTCTTTTTTTGAATGTTTAAGTCTCTCATGATCACATACCTTAGTTAATCTATAAATCTGTTCTGTGTGTGGTGCATGATGATATTCCTGAAATAGTAGTCCTTATACTTGGGTTGGGTCCCAAGGGCTCCACCCCCGTCATCTTTCTTGGTCACTCATGTTAGCAAGGCCTGTCCTTCAGGCTTCCAGAGAAGAGGGTATATGGGAGGTACATTTTTGAAACCTTGTATATCTTAGAATTTCTTTAATCTTCTCATTTTCTTTAATTTTTTCTATCTTTCATCTCATTTTCTTTTTGTTCTCCTTTCTTGGAGGCCACCTCAACTTTTCTCCCAAATCCATTGAATTCTTTTTAGCGTATTTTTAGTTTCCTGGAACTCTGGTTCTCTGAATAGTCCTTTATTTTATGGATGTGGTATTTTTTATTAGCTAAAGTTTATTAATGATAATTTTAAAGTTAGCTAAAAGTTGTTCTCTTTTTGCATGGTTCCTGTCTCCCCAGTTGGTTTTTTCCTGTTCATTTGAGTGTTTATAGTCCTTTCTATTAATTCCTTTTTTTATGTGGTAATGATTTCTGGTGGTCTACTCACATTTAAGAACAGGAAACTCAAAAGTAGATTGGAACATTATTCATGGTAGCCAAAAAGTGGAAACAATCCAAATGTGTGTGTAGTTGATGAATGGATAAATAGGTCTGTTCATACAATGAATGGAATAATATTCAGCCATAAAGAGAAGTGAAGATCTGTGTTCACTAATGAACCTTGAAAACATTGTGCTAAGTGAAATAAGTCAGGTTCAGAAGGTCACATCTTGTATGATCCCATTCATATGTATTGTCCAGAATAGGCACCATCTGTAGAGACAGAAAGATGAGTAGTCAGGGGAAGGAAGGAGGTGGGAATTGGGATTGCTGATAGGTACAAGGTTTCTTTTGGGGTGATGGAAATGCTGTGGAATGAGGTAGTGGTGATGGTTGCACGGCATAGTAAATAAAACCACTTTAAAATGGTGAATTTCATGTTGTGTGAAATGCTATCTCCATTTAAAAAATGTTACTTTAAAAAGAATAAATTTGATTAGCAACAAGTTAAGAAAGATGCCTAGGAAAACATGAAATCTTCAGATACTTTTACAAAAAATGAACCCGTTTATGGTTGCACTCTGGAAGGCAAATGTGATCTGAAGGGTGCCATAGCATGGTAAAACCCAGCATTAGTTTCATTCTTTATGGTAAGGTTTTGCGTTTAGGTGCAGTTATAATCTGTATTTTATTATATATATAAAAGATGAAAACACCAGAAGCTCTGAGTGAAAGGGTGGGCTTGTTGACCATTGGCACTTTATTAGGAAGCCCCACCCCACCATTATGTCAGTGTCTTTTTTTCTTTTTTCTTCAGATGGAGTCTCACTCTGTTGCCCAGGCTGGAGTGCAGTGACCCTATCTCGGCTCGCCGCAACCTCTGCCTCTTGGGTTTAAGCATTTCTCCTGTCACAGTCTCCCGAGTAGCTGGGACTACAGGTGCACACCACCACACCTGGCTAATTTTTGTATCTTTTTTTTTTTTTTTTTTTGAGATGGAGTCTCACTCTGTCGCCCAGGCTAGAGTGCAGTGGCATGATCTTGGCTCACTGCAAGCTCCACCTCCTGGGTTCATGCCATTCTCCTGCCTCAGCCTCCCAAGAAACTGGGACTACAGGCGCCCGCCACTGTGCCCAGCTAATTTTTTGTATTTTTTAGTAGAGACGGGATTTCACCATGTTGGCCAAGATGGTCTTGATCTCCTGATCTCGTGATCCACCCACCTCGGCCTTCCAAAATGCTGGGATTACAGGCATGAGCCATCGTGCCCGGCCCTAATTTTTGTATTTTTAGTAGAGACGAGGTTTTGCCATATTGGTCAGGCTGGTCTCGAACTCCTGACCTCAGGTAATCCACCCGTCTTGGCCTCCCAAAGTGCTGGGATTACAGGTGCAAGCCACTGCACCCAGCCTATCAGTGTCTTTACTCTTTTTTTCTTGTCAAGTCTCAGTTCCCAAAAAAGAATCATCAAATATTTTACCTGGGAAGTGTAGGCTTGGCAGGGAGCTGAATATGGGAAGAGGGCTGAGATAGGAGTCAGGGAGGAGAGGTGTTCAAGCATTTGGTATATACACATTTACTTCCTTTTTTTTTTTTTTCCTACGTGGTATCCTCATCCTTGCTGTCTCCGAGGTCAGAGACTGCTTATCCTTTCTAGAGACAAAATCTCTTGTCATTTTTTGCTGGGACGAAGGAGCAATAGTTTCCTTCCAGCCATCCTTCTAGAGGTCTGTTGCTTCCCAGTTGGGCTTCACATTCTTGGACTTGCTAAGTTAGTTCCATTCATCCCTCTGCTTTGCAGCTTCCAAAGTTTGGTTACTCTTGTCTCCTGTCCTTTTTGTTCTAATTGGTCAGTGCTGTTTTTAAAAGTCTCTTTAGTGTTTTAATGGGGTTTCAGGAGGGAAAGAAATGGTGTATGTTCAATCTACTTTGAAGTTACACCTTTCTTTTTAACCATACAATTTCAGCCATCTTGTTTAATCATTTCTGGTTTATACAGGCCAATAATTATTGGTTGTATTATTATTTTTTTTTTTTTTGAGACGGAGTCTTGCTCTGTCGCCCGGGCTAGAGTGCAGTGGCCAGATCTCAGCTCACTGCAAGCTCCACCTCCCAGGTTTACGCCATTCTCCTGCCTCAGCCTCCGGAGTAGCTGGGACTACAGGCGCCCACCACGACTCCCGGCTAGTTTTTTTGTATTTTTAGTAGAGACGGGGTTTCACCGTGTTAGCCAGGATGGTCTCGATCTCCTGACCTCGTGATCCGCCCGTCTCGGCCTCCCAAAGTGCTGGGATTACAGGCTTGAGCCACTGCGCCCGGCCTGGTTGTATTAAGATGCCTTGTTTAATTTTAGTTTTTAGTCTTTGTAATAAGTTGTGGGCTGTGGTGTCAACTGCAGTCCTGAACCAAGAGTCACACCCTATTCCTGTTGTAATTTGATGCAATTTTACTTTCACTTTGTTAATGGGATGCTATAGTATGTACAGATTTTTTTTTTTTTCTGAGACAGAGTCTCACTCTGTCACCCAGGCTGGAGTGCAGTGGTGCGATCTCGGCTCACTGTCAGCTCTGGCTCCTGGGTTCACGCCATTCTCCCTCCTCAGCCTCCTGAGTAGCTGGGACTATAGGCGCCTGCCACCAGGCGTCCGCCACCACATCTGGCTAATTTTTGTTTTTGTTTTTGTGTTTTTAGTAGCGACGAGGTTTCACTGTGTTAGCCAGGATAGTCTCAATCTTCTGACTTCATGATCCGCTCGCCTCAGCCTCCCAAAATGCTGGGATTACAGGTGTGAGCCACCATGCCCGGCCTAGACTTTTTTTTGGGGGGTTACCAAATTTGGTTTATATTCTATTTAGAACCTGAAACATAGGTTTAATTATTTGGTTATGTTTATTGCAAGTGGAACATAGTGACATTACGTAGAATTATCCTTCACAAAAGACAAATGAGAACAGATTCAGCTTTTAGAAATTAGTCTTTTGTATATTGATGTGACTGGAAGAAGAATTTTTTTTGATCATTGTATTTAACACATAAAAGTGTTAATTGGATACATGTGCACTGTTTTGCGAGGGACCAATTTTTTTGCAGTCAGTTGTGGCAAATACTCTTTTATTTTAAAACTTAGATGTGCTTTCTGTTTCCTGCAGTCCTCCACTGTTACTCTATTGTGTAGAGGTCACTGTAGGTTGCCTGGACACGGAGCAGGCAGGCAAGGAGTACTTTTCTTGGGCACCAACTTCGATTCTCAGTGCCCAGTAGGGAGGTGGCTCTATTTGGCCAATTTCAGACAAGATTGAGTGAATTTAGGGTGGTATGGCTATAGACGCTTTGGCTACAATTTCAGATTGTAATCAGTTCTGTGGAGGAAACAAATAGGCCGATATGATGAATTGTTGTGAGTGGCGATATTGGGAGGCTGCTCTTGAGACCTGGCTGAGATCCAGAAGAAGAAAGTATGTAATGTAATGTAATGCCATGAGTTGACGTGAGATGCCATGAGATAGGAACTGAGTCTTATGAAGAAAGAGATTAGGCTGGTATGGCTGAAGTGAAGTAGCTGATAAGGGGTAAAGAGAAATGAAATAAGATTGGAGAAATAAGAGCCAGATACAGCCCTGTAAGCTGCAGGTTGATGTTTCTTTTTTTTTTTTTGAGACGGAGTCTTGCTCTGTTGCCCAGGCTGGAGTGCAGTGGCTGGATCTCAGCTCACTGCAACCTCCGCCTCCCGGGTTCACGCCATTCTCCTGCCTCAGCCTCCCGAGTAGCTGGGACCACAGGCGCCGGTCACCTCGCCCGGCTAATTTTTTGCATTTTTAGTAGAGACGGGGTTTCACCGTGTTAGCCAGGATGGTCTCGATCTCCTGACCTCATGATCCGCCCGTCTCGGCCTCCCAAAGTGCTGGGATTACAGGCTTGAGCCACCGCGCCCAGCCTGATGTTTCATTCTCAGTTCAGTGAGAAGGTACTGAAAGCTTTTTATTTGGTTGGTCATTTAGACTGGGGGAATAGTAACATAACACCAGTTGATGTTTTTTACATACCATTTGCTGTTGCTATGTGGAGAGTAATCTGTGGAAAGGTAAGCATAAATGCAGTTGACCAGTCAAGGGGCTACTATAGTAGCCCAGGAGAAAGATGGTGGTGGCTTGTTTTGGGTGGTAGCTGTAGAAATGGAGAGGAATTCAATATATTGGGGGTAAATTTTGGAGAGAGTACTTAGAAGACTTGGTGATAGAATTGGTGGGGGAGTTTAACAAGGGAGGATGATTCTGAAGTTTTTGGCTTAAGCCTCTGGTTAGATTGTGATGCTGTTTACTTGATGTCAAATGATCATGGGTTAATGGCCCTCTCTTCTGGGAGTGACATTGCTGAAGCCAGGGAGTGTAGTTGAAGATGTTAAACTGATATATATTGTGAGAAACTCTGGGGCAGCCTAGGATGTGATTGGGTTCTTGGGATGGGAAGGAAATAGTAAGTAGAGCAGACTAGAATTCCTATAGATGGGAATTAAAGTAGAAAGGAATTTCTTAGGTTTTCCCCCTTTTTTTCTTCCCCTCATTACCCTGGGCTAGATTACTACCCTCATGTTACTTTGTGGTGCAGGGCAGGAAAGTTGCAACTAGCTAATGTCTGCCAAAAGCAGTGGGTAGCATTAGGGTGGCATTGTATCCCAGCTCCTGTGAGGAGTAATTAACAGTGGATATAGTTGGATTGCTTGGTTCTTGAAAGTTCACTTGTTCCCTCCCATCCCTAAGGCTGAATTACTGTAACCAAGGAAGTCAGAATTCAGAAAGGTAAGTATCAGGGTAGACTTAGAGATTATAATACTAAATGCTTATTCCCAGAGTTGTATCCCCATGACTCTACCCTACAGAAGCTAGGTGGTGCTAGGCTGTAGCCACTTGTTCTGCAGTGTTCTTTTGTACCTGATGTGCCTGGTCTCCCTGGGGAGCATGCATTCAGAGGGGAACATCTGCATTTCCTGTCTGGAGTATAGTCACTGTAAGAGAAAAGTAACAGACTGAACAATGTGGAGCAGATAAAGCAAAATTACTGGAATAGTCAGAATAAGATTTAGCTAAAAGCATATTAAATATCTCAAAGAGCATGGTGGAAACATGAAGCAAGAAGGGGAAATCATAAAGAACAACAAACAGGAGCTCCTTGGGGATAGAGGACACAATCGTTAGAGAACTCAGTAAATGGAGTGGCTAATACATGGATACAACTGAAGAATGTGTAGGCAAGCTAGAATGTCCACTCAGATTCCCACAAGTTATCACGAAAGGATAGAAGCAGAAAATAGAAAAGAAAAAGCAATAAAGTGGATAGAGAAGTGTTAATATATGTGTAATAAGGATCTCAGAGGGAGAGAAAAAAAAAAGTGTAAGACCAAGATTTTCTTTTCTTTTTTTTTTTCTGAGACAGAGTCTCGCTCAGTCGCCCAGGCTGGAGTACAGTGGCTGGATCTCAGCTCACTGCAAGCTCCGCCTCCTGGGTTTACGCCATTCTCCTGCCTCAGCCTCCCGAGTAGCTGGGACTACAGGCGCCCGCCACCTCGCCTGGCTAGTTTTTTGTATTTTTTAGTAGAGCTGGGGTGTCACCGTGTTAGCCAGGATGGTCTCGATCTCCTGACCTCGTGATCCACCCGTCTCGGCCTCCCAAAGTGCTGGGATTACAGCTTGAGCCACCGCGCCCAGCCAAGACCAAGATTTTCTTAGAGGAGTCGAGAGTTGAGATTGAGAGGGCTTTTAATGCCAAGGGAATATAACTGAATGTATACATAAACAGCTATATCGAGACCTTTAGAATGTATTTAAGAACGTAAGTTCCGGGAACAGTGTTTACCTGTCAGAAATTTAAAAAAGCTAGAAAGGTTTAAGATGAAAAAATGGAAAAAGATGGCCAGGTACAGTGGCTCGTGCCTGTAATACCAGCATTTTGGGAGGCAGAGGCCAGAGGATCGTTTGAGCTTGGAAATTTGAGACCAACCTGGACAACAAAGTGAGACCCCATCCCTTTTTTAAAATAGGAAAATTATACGGCAAACAAACATGAACCAAAGAAAGCTGGAGTTGCAGGTTTACAATCAACATTTACTTTAACATGAGAACAATTCAGAGGGGCAAAGACACTAGATACCAGTAAAAGGAACAGTTACCCAAGCGTATACAATTGATTGTGAACATGTATGTATATAATAATTCAAAATAGACGAAGCAACAATTGATGGAACAGTTGTAGATGATGACAGCTGCTATAGATATTCAGTGATATAGTTCATTAAAATGACAAAAATGGAGCAATGAATAATTGGAAGAGACACGGTTCTGATCATTTGCAGATGACCTACATAGAAACCCCAGTAGCATCAATATTTGGGCACAAGATGGATGTGCAAAAAAATAAGTCGTGTCCCTCTGTAGCAGCAATAGCCAGTTAGAAAATATGAAAGAAAATATCATGGTAACTGGAACTGCATACCTGTTAGTAATTAGTCTAATGATGAATGCATGAGACATTTATGGAAAACACTTTATTTTAAAGGTGATGAAGATGTTTAGTCTTTTGTTCAAAATGGAGAGGTTCTATGTTCATGGATGAGACAGCTTCACATTGTAAAGATGTGAGTTCTTTCTGAATTCATTTATAAATTTGATGTAGTTCAAGTTAAAATCCCAGCAGGATTGTTTTGAGGTGATTGATAGACTTATTTTAAAATCTGTAAGGAAAAGCAAAATGTATTATAATAAAGTCACTTTGAAAAGAACAGCGTAACTAGGGCGGGGGGGAATGATACTTGCCTTATCTGCTATGAAGCTGTTTCAAAGCCATAGTAATAGACACATATGAGAGTGGCACAGGGCAGGCAGATAACCGGAGAAACAGTGGGAGACCCTTTAGCTCCTAAGAAGGAACTCTTCCTTGCATATGTGTCAGTGTTAGATAAAATGAGATAAATAGGACATCACAAATCAGTGGGGAAGGGATAGGTCGTTAGAGGAAACTGGCCTACTTCACTGGGGAAAAAACAAATTAGGCTAAGATTCATACTTTATAGCACGTAAACTGGTTAAATCATGTTTGGAAAGTAAAACTAAATGAATTGAAGAAAATATCAGAAAACATGTCAGTTTAGGTGATGAAGGTAATCATAAAAACAAAAAGCATTAGCCACATTAATGGATTAATGAATATTAATGGATTTTATTCTGTCAAAAGTTAATGTCTTTTTAGTGAAGGACTCTATATTTGGAGTCAACAGATAGGAAGAAGAGAGTTTTAAAACATTCCTCAACTGGCAAGAGATTAGTAGCTAAAACACACAAAGCACTTTTGTAAATCAACAGCAAAAAACGGAAATCAGTAGAAGATGGACAACAAATAGTTTGCAGAAGGGAAAACTTGGTGTTAATAAATATATGAAGTGTTACTGAAAGGAGGAAAGGAAGTTAAAATAACAGGTGAGCAAAAGTCTGTGATCCTTTATGATCTAGCAGTCTTATCCCTGCATAGGCTCACTAGAAGAACGTATACATGTCTGTCCATAAAGGGATCTATGTCTTGGATGTCATTTATAGGATATAGAGTTGGAGCTGATTAAAAGGATGGATGAATAAAATGCTGTTTCATACTAAAGAGCACTATGTGAGTCAGTCCCAGAAGACTTAAAAGTTGGTTGAAAACACAAAACACCTAGTTTATAGTAGAATACTATTTGTCTAAATCTCTCTCACGCACAGCCCTTCTGGATTTTTCATTTATACTAACACAGATGTAGTGGATACCTAGGGTGGAGGTTGTCATGGAAGTGGAATCAGTCAGGGATACAGGAGAAGTCAAATGATGAGGGCCTTGCATAGACTCTTGACAATGCATCACAAACCGGAGATTTGGATTAGCGCTACCTGAGATGGGTAAGGAAAAATAACAGCAAGGAGGTCATCATTGAGTCTGATGGGTGGGCGATTTTTGTGCAGCAGTGGTTAAGTCAGAAACCAGATGTAAAAGAAGTGAGTGGAAGGAGTGTTTTGAAAACATACGCGTTGATGGGGAGCAGGTAAAGGGGCACTAAGCTGAATGGTCATTTGGAGAGAAGGAAGGGTTTTGTTTATTGTTGACAGGGTTTTCTTAGAGCAATTTCAGTGTGTATGCTCATGGGAATGAGCAATGGGCAGGAAGAAACTGATGCAAGAAAATGGATAATTCTAGGAATTTTAAGTCCTCAAGGGAAGAGGGATCCAGGACAGAAATCAGAGAGTTTGCCTTAGACTTGTGTAATGAAAGGGGGCAGGACATGGAAATGAATGTCAATTACTTTGTCTGTTTTGGAGTTTGTGTTTGGCTGTCTTATGTAAGGCAAGGACAGTCTCGGTTATTGGGAGCCAGTGCTGCAGGAACTTCTTTGCCCCAGTGAAACAACTGTTGTTTTAATAATGTAATTTTTTGGCCAGGCACAGTGGCTCATACCTGTAATCCCAACACGGGAAGGCCAACGCAGGCGGATCATCACTTGAGGTCAGGAGTTTGAGACCAGCCTGGCCAACTTTGGTGAAACCCCGTCTCTACTAAAAATACAAAAATAGCCGGGCATGGTGGTAGGCACCTGTAATCCCAACTACTCAGGAGGCTGAGGCAGGAGAATTGCTTGAACCTGGGAGGTGGAGGTTGCAGTGAGCCAAGATCATGCCACTTTATTTCAGCCTGGGCAACAGAGCAAGACCCTGTCTTAAAAAATAAAAAATAATAAAAATAATGATAATAATTTTTTAAAGATAATTTTCTTGGGATCACATACACACAAAACCTCATTATAACCAAACAGTGTATTTAGTCTATGTGGAAATATTTTTTTTTTGAGACGGAGTCTCGCTCTGTTCCCCAGGCTGGAGTGCAGTGGCCGGATCTCAGCTCACTGCAAGCTCCGCCTCCCGGGTTTACGCCATTCTCCTGCCTCAGCCTCCCGAGTAGCTGGGACTACAGGCGCCCGCCACCTCGCCCGGCTAGTTTTTTGTATTTTTTAGTAGAGACGGGGTTTCACAGTGTTAGCCAGGATGGTCTCGATCTCCTGACCTCATGATCCGCCCGTCTCGGCCTCCCAAAGTGCTGGGATTACAGGCTTGAGCCACCGCGCCCGGCCTATGTGGAAATATTTTTATCAAAACATAATATTTATTTGATCTGAAAAATGTTAAATTATTAAATTATTAGGAACAGCCAGTTTTGTAGAATAATCTGTTCTTCTTAGTTACTGGGGACAAAGAGAACTCAGACCTCCTTTGAAGATGAGGCCTGACTGGGTATCTGTCTTTCCTGTCTGGAGTGGGAAGAAAAGAGACATAGTTTGCTTCTTTGAAGTGATAGTGCTTTGTGAGATTGTTACAGCATTACCACTGACCTTTAATACTTGGAAAGCTAGCCAGACTTGGTGGCTCACATCTGTAATCCCAGCGCTTTGGGAGGCCAGGGTGGGTAGATTACCTGAGGTCAAGAGTTTGAGACCAGCGGGCCAACATGGTGAAACCCTGTCTCTACTAAAAATACAGAATTTGGGCCAGGCGTGGTGGCTCATGCCTATAATGCCAGCACTTTGGGAGGCCAAGGCAGGTGGATCACCTGAGGTTGGGAGTTCAAGACCAGCCTGAACAACATGGAGAAACCTTGTCTCTACTAAAAATACAAAATTAGCCGGGTGTGGTGGTGGGTGCCTATAATCCCAGCTACTCAGGAGGCTGAGGCAGGAGAATCACTTGAACCCAGGAGGTGGAGGTTGTGGTTAGGCGAGATTACGCCATTGCACTCCCGCCTGGGCAACAAGAGCGAAACTCTGTCTCCAAAAAATAAAAAGTGAGCCGGGCATGGTGGCGCATGCCTGTAGTCCCAGCTAATGGGAGGCTGAGGCGGGAGAATAGCTTGAACCCGCGAAGCTGAAGTTGTAGTGAGTGGAAATCATGGCATTGCACTCCAGCCAGAGCAACAAGAGTGAAACTCCATCTCAGAAAAAAAAAAAAAAAAATTGGAAAGCCACTGTATATTCATCTCTGTTCAGTGTATTCTGAATGTTCTTATGTTCAGAGAGCTTGTTTTCTTTTTATTGTTTATTTTTTACAGCAGCTGACACCTTTTGAAAGGAGTACGTTTTCTAACCATCTGCATGATTTTTCATCCTCTGAACCTAGTTGATTAATTTTAACTTTGATAATGCTCTGATGGACCACAAACGTACATTTGTTCATACTTTGAACAGTTATTTAGTGTGAAACTACTAGCTCATGCAATTTATGATTTCTTAATTTCCCAGGGCCCCATGAGTTATGAAACAGATGAACCTGTATCAAATGCATCAAATGTAGAAAGCTATGAATTATGTAGTATATTGAGTATCTATTCGTTAGGACTTTTTACCTAGCTAAGTTTCTCTTTGATAGCTCCGGAATTTCAGCTATCTTTAGTCGGTCATTATAGCTTGACTGTAAGAGATCCACTTAATCTCTGGTTCATGGGATTGCTGTAGAAGTTATTATTAGGCCCAAATAATTTCAAACTGAAAGGATCTGCCCTCCTTTTTCCAAGATGAAAACTACCTAGGATCTTCTGGGTACTCTTAGGTAAATCCCTTGTGACAAAATTTTATTGATCCATTTTTTAATTCTTTGTTGTATACACTAGGATGCATTTTAACAGCTTTATTAAAGTATACTATACCATAAAAGGTACCCTTTTAAGGTGTATAATTGAATGGTTTTTTAAGTAAATTTATAGTTGCATAGCCATCACCACAACCCAGTTTTAGAACATTTCCATTGACCTAAAACAATCCCTTCTGCCCATTGGTAGTCATTCTTCATTCCTACCACTAGCCCTGGGCAAACACTAATCTCCCATCTGTCCATAAATCTGCCTCTTCTGGAAATGTCACATACATAGAAGTGTACGTATGTGGTCTTTTGAATCTGGCTCCTTTCATTTCATATAATCTTTTTGAAGCCCATCCATGTTGTAGCATTTATTAATAGGCCATGGCTTTTTATTGCCAAATGAGATTCTGTTGTATGGATATATTACATTTGTTTATGCGTTCACCAGCTGATGGACATTTGGGTGGTTTCCAGGTTTTGGTGATTGTAAATAATGCTGTGAACATAGAATGTGCTTTTGATGATGATTCTATGGAGTTGCCTTAGTGTAGGGTACTCTGGGTGATACAAACTGATCATGACTATCATGGTCCAGAGTCTGACCATACTAGCGGATAACACAGATTCAGTATTGTTTTGTTCCCTGTCCATAGCATAACCCTTGTGGAGTCTTGGTCGGTTAACCAGTGCAGAAGCAGTTCAGCACCAATAATCTTTGATGATAAGTTTCTTCAGAGGAACTGAAGGCTAGTTGTTGATTTAAATACTTAATGACTAACTTACATTTAGACAGAACCCTTCTTAGGGCCCAAAAGGTAATATATTTGTTAGTTTTTTAAGACATGAAAGCTATTATGACTTTTTTATACTAGTAGTCTTCTTAAATTTGGGATTGGAAAGTCTTACTTCTCAGAAGATCCTTAAGGATACTTCTGAGTTTGGAGCTTTGACAAATTGGAAGGTAGGTATAGAGCGTTTTATAAACTGGCAGGATGACATGTTGGTAAGAAATCCCTAAGGTTTGCAGCAAATCTAGGTCCTTTTGGACTTGTGAGCTAGCTGACCTGGTTGGGAAATAGCATTCTACTGGAGCTGTCCCGCAGTACATTATGCACTGCTGGAAATGCTCCACATCTGCGCACAGCGGAGCAGCCACAGGTGGCTGTCGAGCTCTACAAGTGTGACTAGCTTGACTGAAGAACAGAATTTTTATTTTTTAACATTTTAATTAAATGTAAATAACCAAATGTAGCTAATGGCTACTGAATTGGACAGGACAGTTCCAGATAATTTTATTAACCCACCGCGAATCAATTTTTAGTTTCTGTCACCTAGATTCTAGGTTCTGGATTTTACTGTTGCTTAACTTTGGAAAATGTTACTATTTAGCATCACTTTCCAGGAATGTTGCTTTTTTAATTTGCTTTTGTGCTTTGTGTAGATGGCACAGGAATGGCTCAACTCTCCAAATAGAGAGAATTTCTATCAGTTGCAAGTACGGAAATTTCCTTCTGATCATTTATCATACTGGGAGTTTACGGGTAAGTTTTTTCTTATGCAACTTGGAATATATGATACAATAATTTGGGATTTCTAATTAAGAGGAGATAGCATTATTTGAATTTGGGGGACACAAATTTTCTAAGCTGAATTTGTGACAATTATGAATGTAAAATTCATTATTTTTTTCCCACTCTGTAGTTAGAATACTACAGGCTGAATTGTCAGTGGAGGCTGGGAATGGGAGAGAGGGTGAGTGGAGGGCTTTGGTGGGGGTATTGCAGTAATAGTCTTTACAGATTCTGAGTAAATCTTCCTGGCATCTCTTTTTTCATTTCATGATTGATCTGAACCACATACCACTTTTATATACTAGTTATAAATACACCGAACATTCGGAACTCTTTAAAATAAAATGAATAACTCCTCTTTTTACCCCCAACCCCCATTCATCCTACCCTGTAGATGTGCTTAAAAAAAAAATGAGGCTGGGCGCAGTGGGTCACCCCTGTAATCCCAGCACTTTGGGAGGCCGAGGTGGGCGGATCACCATGTCAAGAGATTGAGACCATCCTGGCCAACATGGTGAAACCCCATCTCTACTAAAAATGCAAACATTAGCCACGTGTGGTGGTGGGTGCCTGTAGTCCCAGCTGCTTGGGAGGCTGAGGCAGGAGAGTCACTTGAACCAGGGAGGCAGGAGTTTGCAGTGAACCAAAATAGCACCACTGCATTCCAGCCTGGCAATAGAGCGAGACTGTCTCAAAAACAAAAAACAACAACAACAACAACAAAAATTATATGTTATATTGTATTATATACTATATTCTTTTTTTTTTTTTTTTTTTTTTTGACAGAGTCTCGCTCTGTCGCCCAGGCTGGAGTGCAGTGGCCAGATCTCAGCTCACTGCAAGCTCCGCCTCCCGGGTTCCCGCCATTCTCCTGCCTCAGCCTCCCGAGTAGCTGGGACTACAGACGCCCGCCACCTCGCCCGGCTAGTTTTTTGTATTTTTAGTAGAGTCGGGGTTTCACCGCGTTAGCCAGGATGGTCTCGATCTCCTGACCTTGTGATCCGCCCGTCTCAGCCTCCCAAAGTGCTGGGATTACAGGCTTGAGCCACCGCGCCCGGCTTATATACTATATTCTTATAGTAAAGCTAAAGAAACAAATTATAAGAGAAGATATATTTATTCATTAAGTGAAATGGATCATCATAAAGGTCTACATCTTTATCACTGTCACGCTCAGTAGACAGATGAAGAGGAGGAGGGATTTGTCTTACTCTCAGGAGTGGCAGAGATGGAAGAAAGCTATGAATGAGTGGACCTGCGCACTTCAAACCCATGTTGTTCAAGTGTCAGCTGTGCATTGAGATGCAGTAGCCACAAAGCAGAAAGAAAGTAGGTGTTTGGCGGGACCATATCATTTTCACATATGGTTTAGTAACAGTGAGCCAGAACTGTCCTAAAATCTAAGTTCCTAGATACCAGCCAAGGGGCAGCCTCTCAAGCAGGTCTTTCAAAGGCTAGCATGCCTGCTATGTTAACTCTTTTTTGCGTAGCATGTTATGAATAATGCTGCTGTAATCACCCATGTATCTCTTAGTGTTCTTCTGAACGCATTTTTGTTCAGTTTATATCCAGAAGTAGATTGTGGAGTATTAGGGTGTTTATAAGTTCAACTTCAGTAAATAATGCCAAGCCTGTTGTACAAAATTATATTCCACCAGCAGTGTATGAGAAGTTGCATTGTTCCGTGTCTTCAGCAACACATTTGTATAGATTGCTTTGAGATTTTTAGCTATTGGGCTGTGTGTATTGATGGTGTTTTATGGGCTTTTGTAATGTCCTTATTAGGGAGATTGAGCATCTTTTCATATATTTAGTAGCTGTCTTAGTAACCTCCTTTGGAAAGTGCCTGTTCAAGGCTTTTGTTCATTTTCTGTTGTCTTTTTTTCAGTTGATTTGTAGGAGTTCTTTATATAATCGGGTAGAAGTCATTTCCTCACTTTGACTTGCATTCTGACTCTTTTTAGTGATGTCTTAAGAATTCCTTTTTCATTCTTATTGAGAATTGCTTATTTGAACATAGTAAATACATCAGTCTTTTATTGTTAGTGCTCTGTGTCCCGTTTCTTAAATAAAGAGTAAGAAGTCTTTCTCTGCTGCAGGTTGCAAATTACATTCTCTTGCCTTCCTTTGCCCCCACCCCCATCACCCATGGATCAGGATCTCTTTTACCTTCTAGAACAAAGGTTAGCAAACTACAGCTTGCAGATCCACCTACCCCACGTATTGTTTTTGTATTGCCCTAGGGTACGTTTTTTACGTTCTTTTTTTTTTTCTTAAATGTAGAGATGGGGTCTTGTGCTGTTGCCCAGGCTGATCTCAGACTCCTGGTCTCAAGTGATCCTCCTGCGTCATCAACCTGCTGAAGTGCTGGGATTACAGGTGTGAGTCACCTTGCCCAGCTGGTTTTTACTTTTTTAAAACTTTATAAAAAAGAGAATGTAACAGGCATTATGTGTAGTCCCACAAGCCTATCTAGCCCTTTACAGAGGAAATTTGGGAACTCCTTTTCTAGAAGCTTTGTTGTTTTGTTTGTGACTGAGGTATATGGGTTGAGTTCCATTTTTTTCTCCCCCAAGTAGAGGTCTAATTATCCCAGTGCTATTTATTGAAAGACCATTTGTGCTTCACTGCACTGCTATGTTTGTTATGAGTCTAGAGTCCACTTAATGTCTGGGCATCAGTCTGTTCTTGAGATCATTTGCCTACCCTTGTGCTCATATCATGTTGTTTACTTTATCTAGCTTTATATAAGTTTTAATAACTCATAGAGCAAGTCTTCCTACCTTGTTTTGTTTTGTTTGTTTTTTGTTTGTTTTGTTTTTTGAGATGGAGTCTTGAACTGTCGTCCAGGCTGGAGTGCAGTGGCACGATCCCGGCTCACTGCAACCTCTGCTTCCCAGGTTCAAGTGATTCTCCTTCCTCAACCTCCCGAGTAGCTAGGACCACAAGTGTGCACCACTATGCCCGGCAAATTTTTGTATTTTTAGTAGAGACAGGATTTCACCGTGTTGGCCAGGCTGGTCTCGAACTCCTGGCCTCAAGTGATCTGCCCATCTTGGCCTCGCAGAGTGCTGGTGTGAGCCACAGTGCCTCACTCCCTTCTACCTTGCTCTACTTTTTGAGTGCTGTGGCTGTTCTTGGCCCTTTGTATTTCCATATAAATTATAGAGGAAAAGAAGTGGAAATTTGGGAAGAATTGACAACTTTTACTACTTTCTAATTAATGAATAAGGTATATGTCTTCAGTTATTTGGTTTAAATTTTTCTCAGTGTTTTATAGTTTTCTGTGGAGAGGTTTTGCATGTCTATTGTTAGTCATTTGTAACTATGTTAGTGAATATCTCTAAAAAATAAGAAAAGTAACAGTCATACCTAAAAGTTACCAGTAATCGCTTCTTATCAGTGTTCAAATTTTCAATTATCTCATAACACTTTTTTTCAGCTTAAGATCCAAATTAGTCCACCCAAAGGCAAGTTAGTCCACCCAGTGGCATTACTTGATAGGTCTTTTTGAACTAGAATTCTCTCATTTTCTTCTCTTGCAATTTTTTTGTTGAAAAAATTCAGTTAATTTTATAGAGTTAATCATGGTCTGGATTTTGCTGATATCGCATCCCCTTGGTGGTGTTTAGCGTGTCTGTGTCCTCTGTGTGTTTCCTATAAATTGATAGTTGGAGCTAGAGAATTGATCCAATTCAGGTAAATTTTTATTCGTTTTTGGCAAAACTGTTTTGTAGTTGGTCATATGTTCCATCAGCAGCAGGTACATGATACCTAGTTTATTTTTCTGATAATCACAGCTGCTTGCACTTAGTTATTAATTCATTAAAGGGAGCAAAATGGTGACACTTTAATTATTTTATGTTAGCTGGAATACTCTGGAGAGAAAATTCTCTACTTCCATTTGGTTACTCAGTTGTATAGTTTATAAAGGAAAGGCAGTATAAATACTTGACACTTGATCACTTTTCAGAATAATGAGTTTAATTCACTAGTAGTCCAGGTGCAGTGGCTCACGCCCTGTAATCCCAGCACTTTGGGAGGCCAAGGTGGGCAGATCACCTGAAGTCAAGAGTTCAAGACCAGCCTGGCTTGTCAGCAAAACCCCGTCTCTACTAGAAATACAAAAATCAACCAGACATGGTGGCGCATGCCCATAGTCCCAGCTAATACGGAGGCTGGGGCAGGAGAATTGCTTGAACCCTGGAGGCAGAGGTTGCAGTGAGCTGAGATCGTGCCACTGCATTCCAACCTGGGAGACAGAGCAAGACTCCGTCTCAAAAAAGAAAAAATAATTCACTAGTAAGTGCCAGTGGTGACTGGTAAGCTTAAAAAAAGAACTGTGAATGCATGGATTGGTATGCTTGTGTTTCAGTCCATTTCAGTCAGCTCCTTCTAGTTGGCTCTGAGGCTATGTGCTGTGACAGGATGTTCCAAGTTCATCATATATATTGTTTTTATCCCGTAACTGAAACAGTTTTCTAAGGAGCCTGGCTGTATTTTAGTTGAAAGTGGTATTTTAACACCAATTTGGGCATGCTATGTGCTGTTAGTGGGTAATACATCTAAACATAAGGATACATAAAGATTGTAAGTAAAAGATAATTATGCATATCCAAATTAAAACTTATTTAATTCTGTTAATATCAAACTAAATAGACATTAAGGCAGAAAGCATTATTATTATTATTATTATTATTATTTTGAGACAGTCTTGCTCTGTCGCCCAGGCTGGAGTGCAGTGGCCGATCTTGGCTCACTGCAACCTCTGCCTCCCGAGTTTAAGCGAATCTCCTGCCTCAGCCTCCTGAGTAGCGGGGACTACAGGCACTCACCACCGTGCACAGCTAATTTTTGTATTTTTAGTAGAGATAGGGTTTTGCCATGTTGGCCAGGCTGGTCTCGAACTCCTGACCTCAGGTGACCCGCCTGCCCCAGCCTCCCAAAGTGCTGGGATTACAGGCGTGAGCCACCATGCGCAGCTCAGAAAGCATTATTTGAGATAAAAAGGGAGTATTTTGGTTCAACAGAAGATACGACAATTCTGAATGCATATACCTAATAAAGAGCTGGACACAGTAGCCTGTGCCTCTGTAGTCCCTGCTATGCTGTAGGCTGAGGCAAGATCACTTGAGCCCAGGAGTTTGAGGCTGTTGTGTGTTATGATCACATATGTGAATAGTCACTGCACTCCAGCCTAGGTGACATTAACAAGACCCTGTCTCTAAATAAATAAATCAATCAAATGATAGAACTAGAGTATACTTTTTACATATATATGACTTTTGAACAATTAAATCAACAAAGGTGAATTTTAAAAAGCAAAACTTTAAAAAGAAATACAATTGAAGTAAATGAACCTAATTATATTTTAAATTGGTCATATACATAACCCACAGAGAAAAAAATGATACAAGCACTTTTAGAAGTAGTAGCCTTGAGGCCGAGATGGGTGGATCACGAGGTCAGGAGATCGATACCATCCTAGCTAATACGGTGAAACCCCGTCTCTACTAAAAAAAAAATACAAAAAACTAGCCGGGCGAGGTGACAGGCACCTGTAGTCCCAGCTACTCGAGAGGCTGAGGTAGGAGAATGGCGTGAACCCGGGAGGCGGAGCTTGCAGTGAGCTGTGATTCGGCCACTGCACTCTAGCCTGGGTGACAGAGCAAGACTCCATCTCAAAAAAAAAAAAAAAGAAAAGAAATAGTAGCCTTGGCTGGGCACAGTGGCTCACACCTGGAATCCTAGCACTTTGGGAGGCCAAGGCTGTTGGATCACCTGAGGTCGGGAGTTCGAGACCAGCCTGGCCAACATGGTGAAACCTCGTTTTTACTAAAAATACAAAATTAGTTGGATGTGGTGGCACACGCCTGTAATCCCAGCTATTAGGGAGGCTGATGCAGGAAAATTGCTTGAATGCAAGAGGCAGAGGTTGCAGTGAACCGAGATTATGCCATTGCACTCTATCCTGGGTGACAACAGCTAAAATTTGTGAGATTTGTTGTCAGTAGTAGAACTGGCTTAGTATTAGTAGTTTTTCAATGATTTTGTGTATTGTAAAATAGAGCTAATGTGTAAGAAAGCTGGTGATAGGAGGCAGGGTTCCTTTGTTATGGGAGAAGGGAGTTACATGGGATGGAGTAGGGTGATGAAGAATCCTGTGGGGTTGGATTTGCCTTGGAGGAATTAATTTTTTTTTTTTTTTTTTTTTTTGAGACGGAGTCTCGCTCAGTTGCCCAGGCTAGAGTGCAGTGGTGCGATCTTGGCTCACTGCAAGCTCCACCTCCCGGGTTTACGCCATTCTCCTGCCTCAGCCTCCCAAGTAGCTGGGACTACAGGCGTCCGCCACCACGCCCAGCTAATTGTTTTTTGCGTTCTTAGTAGAGACGGGATTTCACCATGTTAGCCAGGATGGTCTCGATCTTCTGACCTCATGATCTGCCCGCCTCGGCCTCCCAAAGTGCTGGGATTACAGGCGTGAGCCACCGCTCCCAGCTGGAGGAATTAATTTTTTATTTTGAAATAATTGCAGATTTTTTTTAAAAAATGCAAAATTAGTAGAGTTCCTATAACCTTCACCAAGTTTCCTCAAATGTTAACATCTTACGTAAATACAGAACAACGATCAAAACCAGGGTTTTATGTTGGTATGAACTAAGAGTTAATTAGACCTTATTCATATGATACCACTTGTCTGTTTTCTGCTCCAGGGTCCAATCTAGGATCACAAATCCCATTCACTTGTGAGGCCTTCTTAGTTTCCTTCAGTGTAGGACAATTACGTCCTCATTCTGTCTTTATCTTTCATGGCCTGCATGTTTTTAAAGAGTGCTGTCCAGTTACTTTTCAGAATGTCACTCCATTTGGGTTTCTCTGATAATTTCCTTGTGAGTCAAATTCAGATTTTGCATTTTTGCCAAGAAAACGTACAAGCAATTTGTGCTCTTCTCAGTCTGTCAGATCGAGAGGTACATGATGTTGATAAATCTCATTGCTGGTGATACTAGCTTCCATCACTTCGTTAAGGTGGCGTCTCATGTATCCCCACTGTAAACTTACTGTTTTTTCATTTGTAATCAGTAAATGTCTGATTTCTTGTCCTTTTTTTTTAATGGTTTTTATTTTTATTTCTTTTCATTTTTTTTTTTTTTTTTTTGAGACGGAGTCTCGCTCTGTCACCCAGGCTGGAGTGCTGTGGCCGGATCTCAGCTCACTGCAAGCTCCACCTCCCAGGTTCACGCCATTCTCCTGCCTCAGCCTCCCGAGTAGCTGGGACTACAGGTGCCGCCACCTCGCCCGGCTAGTTTTTTGTAGTTTTTAGTAGAGACGGGGTTTCACCGTGTTAGCCAGGATGGTCTCGATCTCCTGACCTCGTGATCCGCCCGTCTCGGCCTCCCAAAGTGCTGGGATTGCAGGCTTGAGCCACCGCGCCCGGCTTCTTTTCATTTTTGAGGTTTTTCTTCAAAATAGTTTTTTATATCCCCAAATAAGTAGCTAATATGTTTAATTCAGTATTCCTTTTTTTGAGATGGAGTCTCACTCTGTTACGCAGGCTGAAGTGCAGTGGTGTGATCTCTGCTCACTGCATCCTTCGCCTCCCAGGTTCAAGTGATTCTCCTGCCTCAGCCTCCCACACAGCTGGGATTACAGGCACGTCCCACCATGCCCAGTTAATGTTTGTATTTTTAGTAGAGACAGGGCTTTGCCCTTTTGGCCAGGCTAGTCTTGAACTTCTGACCTCAGGTGATCCTCCTGCTTTGGCCCCGCAAAGTGCTCGAATTACAGGCGTGAGCCACCGCGCCCAGCCTAATTCGGTATTCTTTTCCTTCCCACTTGTTTTGGGGAGAATTTTCTTTTATTTTTTTGTTTTGTTTTGTTTTGTTTTTGAAACAGGGTCTGTTTCAACAGCCTGTTGCCCAGGCTGAAGTTCAGTGGCACAATCACAGCTCACTGCAGCCTCAAAATCCCAGGCTGAGAATTTTATAATTTCATTAGTATGTTGGATCTCCATTTTCTTATTTTTTTTGTAACCTTTACATATGGATTTATTAATTCTATTTCTATTTCCGAGGTAATGAGATGGTTTAAGCAATTACAGGTTCAGTGACACCCTTTTTTGCAAGTGTAGTGAAGTCCAGAGTTTGTTCCACTTTTGAGGGTCTTGCAGGACCCTAAATTTTCTCCCCTTTTGTTTCTACTTACAGTATGCAGTTATAAAAGGGTACTTCTCCCTTCTTGTCTTGTCCCTCAGAAGCTTTGAGTTTCAAATACTGCCAGTTCAAACCCCATGGACCATTAAGACCCTGTGCTGTATGCTGTATTCTGATTTTTGTCAGGGTGCTGCTTTAGTATTTTCACACTTGAGCTGGTCTTACCCTTCTCCTGGTAGATTTGGAGCTGGCTGAGGCTCCTGAGCTCTCTTTTTTTGAGATAGAGTCTTGCTCTGTTGTCCCAGACTGGAGTACAATGTCGCGATGTCAGCTCACTGCAACCTCTGCCTCCTGGGTTCAAGCAATTCTCCTGCCTCAGCCTCCCAAGTAGCTGGGGTTACAGGCACCCCACCATGCCCGGCTAATTTTTGTATTTTTAGTAGAGATGTGGTTTCACCATGTTGGCCAGGCTGGTCTCGAACTCCTGATCTCAGGTGATCCACCCTCCTTGGCCTCCCAAAGTGCTGAGTTTGCAGGTGTGAGCTAGTGCACCTGCGTGGTGTTTTTAATTTTGGTGATTCAAGCGGGTGTGTAGTAGTATGTCATTGTGGTTTTAATTTACCTTTCTAGAATGACTAACAATGTTGAGAATCTTTTCACAGACTTACTGGCAATGTACATATCCCTTCATATATTTTCCATTTTTACTTGGATTGTCCTCTTATTTTTCAGTTCTTTATCCTGGAGACAAGTTATTATATTTATATATTGAAAATATTTACTCTTAATCCTTGGCTTGCCTTTTAATTTTCCTAACAGTATCTTGTGTATGCTTTTTGTGTCCTAAGAAACATTTACCTAACCCACGGTCACAATTTTCTCCTATTTGTTTTTTCTAAATTTTATCGTTTAATTTTAGTGTTTATGTTGATGACCATTTCAATTTTATTTTTATATATGACATATGTAAGGATTTAGGGTGTTTTTGCTTTTTTAAAGGTAGAAGTCAGACGCAGTGGTTCATGCTTGTAATCTCATCACTTTAGGAGGCTACAACAGGAGGATCACTTGAGGCCAGGAGTTTGAGACCAGTCTGGGCAAAATAGCAAGACCCTGTCTCTACAGAAAAGTAAAAAAAAAGTTAGCTGAGCATGGTGGCACACACCTATGGTCCCAGTGACATGGGAGGCTGCGGCAGGAGGATTTCTTGAGCCCAAGTGTTTAAGGCTGCAGTGAACTGTGATTGTGCCACTGCACTCCAGTCTGGGAGATAGAACAAGACCCAGTCTCTACAAAAATAATCAAAAACAATGTAAAAATAGGTGCTCAGTTTTAGTGTTACTTCTTAAAAAATGTAGCCTTTCTCATTGAATAACCTTGCCATTCAGTAACTTGGCATGTTTGTCAGCATATCAGTTGATCTTGATTGCAGGTCTGCTTTTAGACACTGTTTTCTTTATCTGTATAGCTGCCTTACACCAATACCACAGTCTCTTATTGTTGCTTTATAAAAAAAATACTGAAATTGGATAGTTTAAGCCTTCCAGTTTTGTTCTTTGTAAAGTTTCTTTTTATTGTCATCAGTTTTAAAATCAACTTGTCAATATTTATAAAAATGCCTGCTGGTTTTTTTTTTTTTTTTTTTTAGACGAAGTCTCACTCTTGTTGCCCAGGCTGGAGTGCAGTGGCGCAATCTTGGCTCACAGCAGCCTCCACCTCCCGGGTTCAAGCAATTGTCCTGCCTTACCCTCCCGGGATTACAGGCGTGAGCCACCATGCCTGGCCTTTTTTTTTTTTTTTGAGACGGGGTCTTGCTCTGTCGCCCAGGCTGGAGTGCAGTAGTGCAATCTCAGCTCACGCAAGCTCTGCCTCCCAGGTTCATGCGATTCTCCTGCCTCAGCCTCCCAAGTAGCTGGGACTACAGGTGCCTGCCACCATGCCCAACTAATTTTTTGTGTTTTTGGTAGAGATGGGGTTTCACTGTGTTGGCCAGGATGGTCTCAGTCTCCTGACCTCGTGATCCACCCCGCTTGGCCTCCCAGAGTGCTGGGATTACAGGCATGAGCCACCGCGCCCGGCCGCCTGCTGGTATTTTTACTAGGATTGCTTTAACTCTAAAGATTAATTTGGGGAGAGCTGACATTTTAACAGTATTAAGTCTTAGGCCTTGAACTTAGTACATTTCTTCATTTGTTTTGGCTGTCTTCAGTTTCTCTCAGCAGTGGTTTGTATTTTTCAGAGTATAGGGCTAGATTCAGCAGTTGGTACTGAACTTTATTTCAGTGCTTTCTCTGTTTTCAGTCCCATGTAGTTAACCACCTTCTTTTCCCACTTGTTTGAAATGCATAGAAGTTGCAGAATTCTTGTATGTACAGTCACGAGTCACTTAATGATGGAGATACGTTCTCAGAAATGTGTCAGGCGATTTCATCATCATGCCAGCTTCTCACGATGTTGGTAACATGTTGGTAAACATCTAGGCTACCAACCTGTACAGCATGTTACCGTACTGAATACTGTAGGTAATTGTAACATGGGGAAGTATTTGTGTATCTAAACATAGAAAAGATACAATAAAAATATAATCTTATAGGACCACTGTTGTATATATCCAGTCCATCACTGACCACAGGAACATAATGCAGTGTATAACTACTTTTGGATTTGTTTCCAGATTTTCTTCAGGGGTTTTGAAAGTTGAAAACAAATGAGAGAAATTTAGTTAAAAGCCAGAATAGGCTGGGCATGGTGGCTCACCCCTATAGTCCCAGCACTTTGGGAGGTCGAGGCAGGTGGCTGACGAGGTCAGGAGATCGAGACCATCCTGGCCAACACAGTGAAACCCCGTCTCTACTGAAAATACAAAAAAAATAGCCGGGCGTGGTGGCGGGCGCCTGTAGTCCCAGCTACTCGGGGGGCTGAGGCAGGAGAATGGCATGAACCCAGGAGGCAGAGCTTGCAGTGAGCCGAGATCGCACCCTGCACTCCAGCCTGGGTGACAGAGTGAGACCCAGTCTCCAAAACCAAAACAAAACAATAAACCTAAAGGAAAGAAAATTTATTAGCTACTATTTTGGCCTTAAGGCAGTTTTGAAGAAAACTATATTCTGTAGCTGATATTTTTAATATTTTAAGTTTTTGATTGGATTAGATTACCATTTTAAAATACATGTTGAGTCCATTAGTGCTGTGTATTTTTGAACTTAATACAAGGATTTAATTTCTTTTAAGTTAATCTTATTTAAAATAATTCTCTTAGAGTTATATAAATTTCTGACTTCTTGTTGTTTCATAGTTTATCTGGAAGAATGTGAATTGGCTAAACAGCTTTATCCAAAGGAAAATGATTTGGTGTTTTTAGTTCCTGAGAGAATAAATGAAGAGAAGAAAGATGCAGAGAGAAATGACATACAAGATCTCCACAAATATCATTCTGGTTATGTTCAGAAATTTCGCCGCACTTTATTCAGTAAGTAAATAATGAGGCATTGACAGGAAATGTCAGATACAATCTCGTCTTCTGATTTACTTCTAAATAGTGTATGCCAAGTGTATTTGATATACATTTACCAAACATGTTTTTGCTATGTTGATTACTTGACGTTCAGAGTCTCTTTTCTAGTTTTTCTAGACTTACCTGGAAAAGACCTTGTATTTATTTTTGTAATGTTCTATCCTTTTGTTACATTTCTTTATCCGTCATTGTGTTTGCTATAAAATGGACACATTTGCAGACCATCTGTTGTTTGTTAAATTACATTTCATCCTTCGTTTTGTGGCCAATTACTAATGAGATGACCAAACATAAAACTCACTGTAAGGAATCAGCTTACATCACTTCCATCCATTGTATGTTTCTCCCTAGGTAATTTAATAACAAAAATGTTAGCCTAAATTTAATGAATACCAAATGTATGCAGTGATACTTGTCCCCTCGTTTTTTTTTTTTTTTTTTTGAGACAGAATTTCACTCTTGTTGTCCAGGCTAGAGTGCAGTGATGCCGTATCGACTCACTGTACTCTCCGCCTCTTGGGCTCAAATGATTCTCCTGCCTCAGCTTCCCAAGTAGCTGGGATTATAGGCATCCACCACCAGTCCCGGCTAATTTTTTGTTTTTAGTAGAGACAGGGTTTCACCATGTTGGCCAGGCTGGTCTCGAACTCCTCACCCCCATCCACCTGCCTCCCAAAGTTCTGGGATTACAGGCGTGAGCCACCGCACCCGGCTGAGACTTGTCCTTCTTATGCACATTTATCATCTTCCCCGAAGCCCCAAAAGGTAGAAATTATTCCTTGCTCATCAGAAAATCATGGCTCAGGGATATTAAGTAACCTATTCAAGGCTATCATCAGCGTTAAGTGCTAAGTCCAGAACTGAAACCTGCTTTTGCTGACTGCAAAGTCCACATTGTTTTTCTTATGCCAAACTGCCTTTTTGGCAGTTGCAACTTTTTTAGTCTTAGTTATGTGAAGAAGAACATTATTTCATTATTCCTTCTCCTTTTTGCATGATATCTTAAAAGTAGCAATAAAGTGTGTCAACATTGTACTGCATTATAACAGGTGTACCATGTTTATTTGTGTGATCAGGGCTTAATTCTGTAGATACATTTAGGATACGTTCAGAAGAGTTGCAGTGAGGATTGATGTCTTACTCTGTGCTTTTGGCTCCTGAAAACGATTACCTTTGCCAAATTTATATTTCTAAGGCAGTCTCCTTCCCTGAACTCCTCATAGATCAAAATCATCTCTCGGATATCTCCATTTGGAAATGTGTTAGACATTTCAAATCCACTAGTCCAAAAGTTAACACTTGATTTTCTGCCTGACATCTGCACTTCCTTCATTCTTTCCCATCTTGTTAATTGGGGCCTCCGTTCTTTCAGTTACTCAGGCCAAAAACCTTGGAGTTATCCATGATCCTTACTTTCTCTCACACCTCACTTCTAATTTGTCAGCAGATCTGATGGACTTTTCCTTTGCAATATATCCCAAATCCAGTTCCCACGTCTACTAGTATATCCTGGTCCAAGCTGTCATTAACTTTTACCTAAATTACTATGGTAACCTTGTAAGTGGTCTTTTTGTTTCTGTACTTTTACTGTTGTAGTTATTCTTTGTTCTGAGGTAAGAGTGGTTCTTTCAGTTTGTGAGATAGAGCATGTTATTTCCCTACACAGAGTGCCCGATGGTTTTCTACCTGATCCTGAATAGCATTCAGAGTCATTACTGCTATTTGCACAGCCCTATAAAATACAGCCCATTTTACTCTGAGTCGCTAAGCATTCTTCTCCCTATTTTTCCTTCTAGCCATGTTAGCCTTCTCCCTATTTCTAAAATATTCCTGGCACATCTCTGTCTTCAAAGATCTTTGCAGTTGCTGATTTTCTGTGTATAGCACTGTTTACCCCCTGCTAAGTGCATACTCCCTTACTTCAAGTTTCTGCTCAGATATTTCATCAGGAAGACCTTCCCGGACCAGCCTATCCGCCTCCATCCCCATCACTTCCTCCCTTTGTCTGTTTTCTTCAGAGCACTTACTACCACCTGACATATTTATTTGGTTATCTGCCTCCCTCTTCTAGAAAATAAGCCTCTGGAGGACAGAACATTGCTGGGTTCAGGAAGCAGTCCATAAATATTTGTTGGGTAAATTATGTAAATAATATCCAATAAAATTACCTAATTCTGCATGACCTTTTAAACTAGGCAACACATTATTCAGTGATAACTGAAGTTGCTTTTTCTCTTTCTTGATGATAGGGCCTAATGGGAAAGCTGAGTGTTACCTTTCCATCCAGACTCAAGAGAATTTTCGGGCCAATATAAACCAACTTGTGAATTGTATTGTAATCAGTTCTCTGGTAACAACACAAAGGAAGTTGAAAGCCATGTCTCTGTTGGGTAGTCAGAACCAACTGGCTAGAGCTGTTCTGAATCCAAACCCTATGGACTTCTGTACAAAAGATTTACTAACTACAACATCTGAGAGAATTGTGAGTGATGATTATATGATACTAAATAATTTCATGTTAGGATGCTAAAGCATCATATTTTTAGCTGCTACATATTCCTATATGTCTACAACAAAGACATGTTCACGGTGAACAGTTTAGTGTTAGTCTTTAATATTGCAAAGTATGTAATTTAGGTTAGCTCACCTCGGGAAAAGGTACAGTACAATAAGAGTTGAAGGTTGCTGGAAGAGCAGCATTAAAATGTTAGGTCAGCAGCCTACTTAATGTGCATTAGATGAGAAGTCTCAGGTTTAGTGGTGTTATATTTACGTTTGAATGATTGATGGAGAATTGGCTGGTATTGTTGGAAATGCAAAGATGAAGTTGTCATCTGAACATGTGAAGCTGTGTATAAACCCTATGAAATTAACACAGAGAAATGCAAAAGGAAAGTATTATTTTTTGAAACTCTACTGTATGCTGTGGCTTTCATGTGCATTATCTCAGTCTATTCTCACATTTAAGGAATCCTAGATTTAATGAGTACCAGAGGCTATGGCTTAGGTTAGGAGTGTAGTGACCCAACTTGTAAGTGAGTGAAGCTTAGACTCAGATCTGACCCTGAAATCCACGTTTGTTCCCCTGTACCACATGTGTTAGGAAATACATAGTCTTGGGATGTTTTCACTAAGGAGAAAATTGACTAAAGAAGGAAGAAAAACAGAGTAGTAAAAAGAAAAGGTGTGGATTAGTAAATGCAGTTTATTGTAGTTATCTTTGTAAGAATAAAAAACAAAAATACAGTTGTGGTATTTGTAAGTACTTGAAGCCTTACAGACACTAATTAGTAATTAGTAATGAGCTTTCTTTCCAGCAGTGAACATGTTTTTAGCTTAAAGGTCACTTTGGTGCCCTTATCTTGTCTGACCATAACCAAAGCTTTTATCTGAAGCATTGAAAGAAATTTGAACAGGTCTTTTTCATGGTCTTCCTTTCAAATTCCACTACAGAAACAGCAACTCATTCTCAAAAATGTGTTTTTTATATAGATTGCTTACTTAAGAGATTTCAATGAAGACCAAAAGAAAGCAATAGAAACTGCATATGCTATGGTGAAACACTCACCATCAGTTGCCAAAATCTGCTTGATTCATGGACCACCTGGAACAGGAAAATCAAAAACTATTGTTGGCCTCCTCTATTGTCTACTGACAGAGGTAGGTATGGGGGAGGGCACTGATGCCATTAACTAGATGCATCATTTTACTTTACTTGAGTTACCTGGCATGTAAATAAGTATTAATATGCTATTTCTTCCTTGCTTTGTGTGTATTTTTTATATTGTGTGTAACTGTGTCAGAGACAAGGGTGGCAGAGGGAGGGAAGGTTATGAGAAGTAAAAAGAGGAAGAAAACCACTATTTTATGGGAAACAAATCATAAGGATGAGAATGATGACTTTCAGGCTTCACTATAGGCCACAGCTAATACTGTGAATGCTGGGCTACATTTTGGTTGGATCGTGGGTTTTTTTGTTTTTTGTTTTTTTTGAAACAGTGTCTCGCTATCATCCAGGCTAGGGTGCAGGGGCACGATCTCGGCTCACTGCAACCTCCGCCTCCCACGTTCAAGTGATTCTCCTGCCTCAGCCTCCCGAGTACCTCCCGAGTAGTTGGGACTACAGGCGTACACCACCACCCACAGCTAATTTTTGTATTTTTAGTAGAGACAGGGTTTTGCCATATTGGCCAGGCTGGTCTCGAGCTCCTGACCTCAAGTGATCTGCCTGCCTCAGCCTCCCAGAGTGCTGGGATTACAGGCGTGAGCCACCGTGCCTGGCCTGGATTGAGTATTGATTAAAATACGTGGATGATAAAGTAAGACTCAGAGCAGTTATGACAAATTTTTTTGCTAGAGTAATTTTAAGTATCAGTGTAAGATGCTTTTATTTATTTTTAACTTTATTATGAGAACTTTCAAAAATACATGGAAGTAAAGACAAACTTTAAAGCTATGTAATAGAGCTCACCCATATTTTTTGTGTGTTTGTTTGGTATGTGTATGTGGCGAACTGTAGAACCAGAGGAAGGGGCATTCAGACGAAAACTCCAGTGCCAAAGTCAAACAAAACCGTGTCCTCGTGTGTGCACCTTCCAATGCAGCTGTTGATGAACTTATGAAAAAAATTATCCTTGAATTCAAAGAAAAATGCAAAGACAAGAAGAATCCTTTAGGTATGATACTTTTGTGGATTTTTAGTTTGTTTTTGTTTTCAGTGTTAAGTGTAGGCAACTTTGAATGACAAAGGAAAGAGCAAGCCAGTCCTGGTAATAGCTTCTACTTGAATCTGTGGCTTGTTAGCAAGTATTTCGTTGAACATTTACCCTGTGCCAGGTACTGAGGTTTCATCAGTGAAGACTTCAAGGAGACAACACACGGTCTAGTGAGGAAGTAAGTCAATATAGAGTGTGATAAGTTCCACACCTTAGAGGGACCCCAGTTCAATTGTGTGAGGGTTAGAGAAGGGCAGTTAGGAGTTAGCCACAGGAAGTAGAGGGTTAGGGAATACTTGAGCAGCAGAGATTGCCATAAAAAAAAAGAATCAGGGCAAAAGAGCCTCAGATGGTTCATGAGGTTCCTAGAGCATTAGGTGGCGGTGAAAGATGAGACTTTGAGTAAGCACAGGCTTAGTGAAAACAATCATTGTTTACAGTCCCTGAGTGTTGGCTATGTGTCAGTCATTCTCAAAATAATCCCAGGAACTTGGTGTTAACCCTACCATCTGTATTTTATAGGTGGGGAAACTGAAGCTGAGAAATGTTAATTACACTAGAGGGATAACTTTTTTTGGTAGAATGTAGATGATAATGAGCATTACAACGAATGATTCAGGGCACTGAAGTGAAGATGTGAAATTATTTCTTTTTTTAACCTTAAAACTCATTTTTCGTATCACTCGTATTGAGTGGTATAGTTATGGCTTTGTATTTGATGACCTTTCCTAGCTCGTATGTCTTGTCTTCCCTACCAAATTTAATTTTCCTTAAGGATACCTAACAGGGCCTTTTAACAGGATTTGATTTAGCAGACTCCAAATACAGTGACTTAAATATAATAGAAGTTTACTTCTTTCTTTTTGTTAAAAAGCCCAGAGTTGGGCAGTTAAAAACTGGTACCAGAGTCACTGGTATGGCGACTCTGCCTTAGAGAGTCCCTGGAGACCCAGGCTCCATGTGGTTGCTCCACCATGGGTGGCCTCCATTCTCGAGTGCACCTGTGGTCAGGATAGCCGCTCCAGCTCCAGCAGACGTGAGGAAAAGATGAAGATGAGGCAGAGGGAACATACTAGCCATGTTATAAGGAAAGTTTCTAGGTCCTGCCAATAGCACCTCTGCTTATTTTCTTTTGGCCACACCGATATATAAGAGAGGCTGGAACATGTCGTCTTTATTCTGAGGGATTACACACGTTTTTCTTTATATCACATATGTATTACCTGCACATAGAATTCATTTGCTCTTAAAACATACAATACATTGTCAATCTCTGATTTACATTTTTCCACTTTTACATTCGTGAGATTGATATTGTGAATAGCTGCCGTCACTCATATTAACTGCTATAGTGTGTTTCATTGAAGGCATGCAAAATTTATTCATCGATATTTAGTTTCGTTTCAATTTTTTGTTTCAAACTTGAGATGAGCATTAAAAAACTCCACTAAAACACGCGTCTCTAGCATATGTATATCTCGAAGTGAAAATGTGGGGGGGTTCAGGGGTTTGTACATCTTCGGTTTTCTAGGTAATACCAAATTCTTGAAAGTGATTGTACCAGTTATGCTCCCAAGAGCAGTCCCTGTGCAGCATGCAGTTGGTAGTTTCAATTTGCCTTTCCCTGATGGCGTGAGCTTAAGCTGCTTTTCAGGTGTGTATTGACTGCACAGCTGGGCCAGGACTAGGGTGAGGCAAACGAGGTGTCTAGGTTGGGTGTTTTATTTTTTATTTTTATTTTTATTTTTTTGAGATGGAGTCTCGCTCTGTTGCCCAGGCTGGAGTGCAGTAGCGTGTTCTTGGCTCACTGCAAGCTCCGCCTCCCAGGTTCGTGCCATTCTCCTGCCTCAGCCTCCCGAGTAGCTGGGGCTACGGGTGCCCGCCACAACGCCTGGCTAATTTTTTGCATTTTTTTAGTAGAGACGGGGTTTCACTGTGTTGGCCAGGATGGTCTCGATCTCCTGACCTCATGATCTGTCCGCTTCGGCCTTCCAGAGTGCTGGGATTACAGGTGTGAGCCATGCGCCCGGCTTTTTTTTTTTTTTTTTTTTAAATTAGAGAGCAGCCCAGGTGTGGTGACTCACACTTGTAATCCCAGCACTTTGGGAGGCCAAGGTGGATGGATCACCTGAGGTCAGAAGTTCAAGACCAGCCTGACCAACATGGTGAAACTCTGTCCCTACTAAAAATACAAAAGCCACATGTCGTGGCATGGGCCTGTAATCTCAGCTTCTTGGGAGGCTGAGGCAGGAGAATCACTTGAACCTGGGAAGTGGAGGTTGCAGTGAGCTGAGATCGCGCCCTTGCCCTCCAGCCTGGGCAACAAGAGTGAAGCTGTCTCTAAGTAGAGAAATAAGAGAGCAAATGATACCCTCTCTGAGTAGAGAGACCTTTTTTCTTTTTCAGTACTTTCATTTTCACTATTTCCAGTGGTCCTGGGTCTCCTTTAAGGAAATGACTTGAACATCTCTCCATTAAGTATATTTCTGGGTTTTGTGTATACCTGTTAGTAGGGTAAAGAGTTGGTTTCTCGGCCGGGCGCGGTGGCTCACGCCTGTAATCCCAGCACTTTGGGATGCCGAGGTGGACGGATCACAAGGTCAGGAGATCGAGACCATGGTGAAACCCCATCTCTACTAAAAATACAAAAAAATAGCCATGCGCGGTGGTGGGTGCCTGTAGTCCCAGCTACTCGGGGGGGGGCTGAGGCAGGAGAATGGCGTGAACCCAGGAGGCGGAGCTTGCAGTGAGCCGAGATCGTGCCACTGCACTCCGGCCTGGTGGACAGAGCGAGACTCTGTCTCAAAAAAAAAAAAAAAAGTTGCTTTCTCATTAGCGTTTTTATCATGAATGGGTATTGAATTTTATTGCATGCTTCAAATGGTAATGAAATTTTTCTTTAATCTGTTAATATGGTTGATTACAATGTTTTTCTGATGTTAAAATATCTTTGATTCTTACAGAATAAGGTCACCTTGGTGTCTTGTATTAGTTTTTAATAGATTGCTAGTGTTTTATTTAGGACTTTGAAATTAATGTTCATCAGTGAGGCCAGCCTGTAATTTTTATTACACTGTATTTGTTTAGTTTTAGTATTGAAGTTACACAGGCTTTAAAAAATTAGTTGGGGCCTGGTGTGGTGGCTGACACCTGTAATTCCAGCATTTGGGAGACCGAGGCGGGCGGATCACGAGGTCAGGAGATCGAAACCATCCTGGCTAACATGGTGAAATCCCCTCTCTACTAAAAATACAAAAAATTAGCCGGGCGGGGTGGCGGGCCCCTGTAGTCCCAGCTACTCGGGAGGCTGAGGTAGGAGAATGGCGTGAACCCAGGAGGTGGAGCTTGCAGTGAGCTGAGGTCGTACCACTACACTCCAGCCTAGGTGATAGAGCCACACTGCATCTCAAAAAAAAAAAAAAAAAAAAGAGTTGGGATTTTTTTGTTTGTTATTTGGAAGGTTTTGTATAAGACAACTTGTCTATTTCTTGAAGGCTGATTTGTTATTAGTATTGTTTTATTTTGTATTTGTTGTCTTTTTTTAACAGAATGAGTAAATTTCTGTTTACTGTTTAAATGTCAATGATTATAAGTCTATTCATGTTTTCTAGTTTGGAGTCAATTTTGCTAATTCATATTTTCAAGAAAAATTTCTACTTCAACGAAGGTTTTTGTATATATTGACTGAAAATGGTTCATTGTATTCTCTTTTTTTTTTTTTTTTTTTTTTTTGAGACGGAGTCTTGCTCTGACGCCCAGGCTGGAGTGCAGTGGCCGGATCTCAGCTCACTGCAAGCTCCGCCTCCCGGGTTTCCGCCATTCTCCTGCCTCAGCCTCCCGAGTAGCTGGGACTACAGGCGCCCGCCTTGTCGCCCGGCTAGTTTTTTTGTATTTTTTAGTAGAGATGGGGTTTCACCGTATTAGCCAGGATGGTCTCGATCTCCTGACCTCGTGATCCACCCGTCTCGGCCTCCCAAAGTGCTGGGATTACAGGCTTGAGCCACCGCGCCCGGCCGGTTCATTGTATTCTCATATTTAAAATCTCAACTGTATTTGTGGTTGGATACCCTTTGTCATGTGCTTTTAAAAAAATTTTTTTGTTGTTGATTGTATTTTTAAAAATTGAAGGGAGGGTTGTTTCTGAAAAGTGCTTTTTTTAAGAACCATTGGATGTTTTATTAACTTATAATAGCTGTTATTAACAAGAGCTTATTTGCCAAGTCCTATGTGCCCCTCTCATTTAATTCCCATAGTAACTTTGAGGTGATTTTTTTTTTTTTCTTAAAAAAAAGTGTCGCTCAGGCTGGGGTGCATCAGCATGATCATGGCTCACTACAGCCTCGCCCTCCTGGGCTCAAGTGATCCTCCTGCCTCACCCTCCCAAGTAGCTAGATCTGCAGGTTTGCTACCACACTGGGTTAATTTTTAAGTTTTTCTTGTAGAGACAGGGTCTCATCATGTTGCCCAGGCTGGCTTCAAGCAATCCTGTTGCCTCAGCCTCCCAAGGTGCCGGGATCAGAGGCATGAGACACTGTCTCATTTGCTATATTATGTATTTGCTGTATTATGTATTTATTCCGTAAATGCACATGTGACACAGGCTTAGGGGTGGGAAAGTACAAGGAGAACATTTGTTTTTTCTAAGCCAGAAAACATAAATTATTTAAAAATTATTTTATCTAAATCAGTAATTAATAGATGGAATTAAATTTAATTAAATTGCTTGATTAGTAGTTTATATTTTAATTAAAATCATTTTTCATGGCCCACCTGAGCCCAAGCCAAGATAATCACACTTGTTTTTAATTCTTCCACCTCTTCCAGGCCCCCCTACTTTCTTTTTTTTTTTTTTTTTTGAGACGGAGTCTTGCTCTGTCGCCAGGCCTGGAGTGCTGTGGCCGGATCTCAGCTCACTGCAAGCTCCGCCTCCGCCTCCTGGGTTTACGTCATTCTCCTGCCTCAGCCTCCCGAGTAGCTGGGACTACAGGCGCCCGCCACCTCGCCCGGCTAGTTTTTTGTATTTTTAGTAGAGACGGGGTTTCACCGTGTTAGCCAGGATGGTCTTGATCTCCTGACCTCATGATCCGCCCGCCTCGGCCTCCCAAAGTGCTGGGATTACAGGCATGAGCCACCGCGCCCGGGCTGAAAACTTCTTAATTCACTTATGTTTCCACTAGAAAGGTAGATGAAATGACCTGGAAACCCACCTACTATAAGCACCCAGAAATGTTCCACAAATTATAACAGACATCCTTTACATCACTGGGTAAGCTCAGGGGAATGTTAAGAGAAATCCCTAGAGGCCAAAAACAAAGAGAGAGCTGAAAACCAGATTTGAAAGCCCCGAGCTGTTGTGGCACCCATAAGGGAGCAAGGCTGGGCAGCAGTGTCTAGGTGCCTGGGTGTCTGTTTTGTTCTTCAACATTCTTGAGGGATAATTTACATTCAGTGAAAGGAACAGACTTTAAAATTCTATGAATTTGACATTGCCAAAGCTACCATTCCAATAAAAACATAGAAATTTCTACAATGGGAGCTTGGTAATGCCCACAAGAAAGTAGGGGGGCCTTGGCCGGGCGCGGTGGCTCAAGCCTGTAATCCCAGCACTTTGGGAGGCCGAGACGGGCGGATCACGAGGTCAGGAGATCAAGACCATCCTGGCTAACACGGTGAAACCCCGTCTCTACTAAAAATACAAAAAATTAGCCGGGCGTGGTGGTGGGTGCCTGTAGTCCCAGCTACTTGGGAGGCTGAGGCAGGAGATTGGCGTGAACCCGGGAGGCATAACTTACAGTGAGCTGAGATCACGCCACTCACTGCACTCCAGCCTGGACGACAGAGCGAGACTCCATCTCAAAAAAAAGAAAAAAAGTTTTCAAACCCTGAAGTAAATGTTGGCCTTAAATTTAGGAAAATGAGCTGAACTGGGGTAAAAAATATGCTGTAGATAACTGTAAAAATAAGCCATTCATTTTTCATATAATCATTGTATTTATTATATACCCACCACTCTTCTAGGTGGTGATCAAAACAAAACTCTATTATTTTGGGACTTAATATTTAAAGGATGGAGATAGACAGTAAATAAATAACTGTGACGTGTCCAATTGGAATAAATACTGACAAATGCTACATGATTGCATAATTTAGCCCAGTGATATAGTGGGGAATATTTATTTATTTATTTATTTATTTATTTATTTATTTATTTATTTGTGAGACTGGTCTCGCCTCCCCTGCTCAAGCAATCCTCCCATCTCTGCCTTCCAAGTAGCTGGGACCAAAGGGGGACGCCACCACGCCTGGCCAATTTTCGTCATTTTTGATAGAGGTGGAGTTCCACCATGTTGCCCAGGCTGGTCTCAGACTCCTGGATTCAAGCAATCTGCCTACCTTGGCCTCCCAAAGTGCTGGGATTACAGCCCTGAGCCGCTGCACCTGGCCTTAGTGGGGAAATTTTTTTTTTTTTTTGAGATGGAGTCTTACTCTGTCTCCCAGGCTGGAGTACAGTGGTACAATCTTTGGCTTACTGCAACCTCCACCTCCTGGGTTCAAGCAATTCTCCTGCCTCAGCCTCCTGAGTAGCTGGGATTACAGGCATGTGCCACTACGTCCAGCTAATTTTTGTATTTTTAGTAGAAACGGGGTTTCACCATGTTCTCCAGGCTGGTCTCGAACCCCTGACCTCATGATCCACCTGCCTTGGCCTCCCAAACTTCTGGGATTACAGGCGTGAGCCACTGTGCCCAGCCTTGTAGTGGGGAATTTTTAGATAAAATAATAACACATGGGGAAAAAAAAAGACAAATAAAAGTGTTTTTTAAATTTGTTTGTGTTTTTGAGATGGAATCTCGCTCTGTCACCCAGGCTGGAGTGCAGTGGTGCAATCTTTGGCTTACTGCAACCTCCACCTCCTGGGTTCAGGCAACTTTCCTGCCTCAGCCTCCTGAGTAGCTGAGATTACAGGTGTGTGCCACCATGACTGGCTAATTTTTGTATTTTTAGTAGAGATGGGGTTTTGCCATATTGGCCAGGCTAGTCTCAAACTCCTGACCTCAAGTGATTTGCCCACCTCTGTCTCCCAAAGTGCTGGGATTATAGGCGTGAGCCACTGTGCCTGGCCAGAAAAAGGATTTAAAAAAAACCCAATAGAAGAAATTATAATAAAAGAAAATTAAAACCAAAAGGACAAGAAAAAAGCAAAAAAGAAATGTGTTAACCTGAGATTAAAACGTGGTTAATAAACAGGCAAGTTAAATTGATTTTTATAGTTTTTGCAATTACTATATCCAAGAATTTCTATCATCTTGTGTCCCTTTCTAGAGTATCAAGGTGAGGTGGAACATAGTTTTAAAAACTTTATCCTGAGTATTCTGCAAAAGAAGACTCGATGGTGTCATAAGATTCTGTTCTGAAAATTACATGTTAATATATAACATATAAAAGTTCTTGAAATATTCTGCGGTTAAGAGTGTTAGAGACCAGCCTCAACACCACCCGCAGGGTACGCGAAATCCGGTGGTGACAAAGGAATGAGAAGAGAAAGGTTAAGAGTTCATAAAGGAGGGAGCCAGGGGGCCAAAGCAAATCAGAGGCTGTAAAGGCGCCAAGCTCTGATCTCCACACTATTTATTGAGTACAATCACTTAGATTTAAGAAGCAGACGTTCAGGGGTGAAATGGTGAAAGCGGGGCGGTGTGTCATACACCTAATCTATAGCAATGGCAGTTTAGATAAATTTCTTTGTGCTGAAGCAGTATAAACTTAACTACTGATTTATTTTTTAACTTTTTGGAGAGCAGCTTTGGGGAGTGGGCCTAACTAGGAGCCAGCATATCTGGCCACATTCCGATGCTTCAAAGGAGTGTCTTTCTCCTTGAGCACAGTGTTTATAGATAGGAGAGCAGGTCACGTTCTGGTCATGGGAACGTGATGGCAATTAGAAGGCTTTCCTCCTCAGAGACCTGTTGTGGCTTTCCACAACTTATTGTTCCATATTTGTATGGCCACTTTATGCAGGCACCCCACAAGCCCTTTTCCCAACATAAGAGAACTGCTTCATTTATTTTATCTCAACATTTTTCTTGATTCTATTTTGCTGTGGAATGTTCTACTGATCGTAGTTTGAAAATGCTACTATAATAGAATCTCAGCTCTGCAGTGTACTGTTTAGATGGCCTTGCTAGCTTTTATTAGGTAGAAATGATAAGTACTTGCCATATAGGGTTGTTAGGAACAATATCTGAAATAATGTATAAGAAGTTTGTGGTATAGTCCCGGGTGTCTAGTTAATTGGAAGTTCATGTTCGCGCCCTTCTCTGATTATTAACATTTACTTAGAAATATAGATACTATGTATAGAGACAGGATGGATCAGCAGTGTCCTTATTAGTCCTTAACTGTGATTCTTATCAACAGGAAACTGTGGAGATATAAATTTATTACGACTGGGTCCAGGAAAGTCTATCAATAATGAGGTTCTAAAGTTCAGTTTGGACAGCCAAGTAAACCACAGAATGAGTAAGTACTGAATGTGGTATATACTAGTGTTTTCTCTGTTTCGTTTGGTGGAAAATGACTTGGGCACTAAAGGTAATTTGAAGCCTCCAGAATTAGTCTGGCTTTGGGAACTAATTTTCCTTCTCATTGTGTTGTATATGTGTGTGAGTTTGTTAGAATTAGAATAGCATATAATTTTTTATTTCTTATTTTTATTAGAAAAAGATTTACCTTCTCATGTTCAGGCAATGCATAGAAGAAAGGAATTTCTAGATAATCAGTTGGATGAGCTTTCCCGGCAGCGAGCTCTATGCCGAGGTGGACGGGAAATACAGGTATCTTTGCATTTCTTAAATAATGTTCTTTAAATAATAACTCAGGTATACAAACTAGTTAACAAGTTCTTTCTTTTTCTTTTCTTTTTCTTTTTTTTTCTGAGATAGAGTCTTGCTCTGTCTCCCAGGCTGGAGTGCAGTAGCACAATCCTGACTCACTACAGCCTCAACTTCTTGTGTTCAGGTGATCCTCCTGCCTCAGCCTCCCAAGTAGCTGGGATTACAAGGATGGGCCGCCACACCTGGCTAATTTTTTGTATTTTTAATGGAGATGAGGTTTCATCATGTTGGCCAGGCTAGTCTCGAACTCCCAGCCTCAAGATGATCTGCCCATCTCAGCATCCCAAAGTGCTGGGATTGCGGGCATGAGCCATTGCGATTAGCCTAATTAATGAGTATTTAATGCCCTTTATTTATTGGGGAATGGCATGATTCGTGTATAAAAATGTGTACTAAGATGCTAAAAATGTGTCTCAGGTTAACACATTTCTTTCTGCTTTTTTTTTTTTTTGTCCTTTTGGTTTTAATTTTTTTTTCAGTTTTTATTGAAATTTCTTTTTTTTTTTTAAATCTTTTTAAAAACTTTTTTGTAAAGGGCAAGATACTCCAGTAAAGATTTTAGACTTTGCAAGCCATATGGTTGGTTTCTGTTGCAGCTATTCAACTCTGCTTTTGGTAGCACAAAGGCAGCCATAGATAATATATAAATAAATGGATGTGGCTGTGTTCCAGTAGCACTTTACTTACAAAAATAGATGGGATGTTGCATTTTTGTTTATTTTTGAGATAGGATCTCACTTTGTGGCCTAGACTGGAGTGCAGTGGTGCAGTTGTGGTTCAATTTAGCCTCAAGCTCTTGGACTCAAGTGAGCTGTCTTTCTGTCTCAGCCTCTTGAGTAGCTGGGACTACAGCTGTGTGCCATCATGCCTGGCTAATTTTTTTGTGTGTTTTCTGTAGAAACTGGGTCTTGCCATGTTGCCCCAGATGGTCTGAACTTCTTGCCTCAAGCAGTCTTCTCACCTTAGCCTCCCAAAGTGCCAGGATTACAGGCATGTGTCCCTGCACGTGGCCTTGCATTTGGCTTATAGGCTGTACTGCCTTATATTAAAGCTATACTGAGTTTATTAGTTATCTTTAAGTTGCATGTTGAGCCCAGTTCAAATTAGGTTAGACAGACAGGGAATTAGCTTCAGTATGGGTGGATCCAGAGGCTCAAATGACATCATTTCTCCAGTCCATAATTTGTTTTTCTGTGTGTCAGCCATTTCTTCTTCGGGAGAAGGTGAGTGTCAGCATCTCAGGGCTTCCACTATCTCAACTTAGAAACCCCATAGGGAGAGAAGGTCTTTCTCTTAGCATCCATATATCCAAAAAAGCAGTTAGTTTAGTCCCTGGGTGAGCAAGCAGGTCTAATCCGTATTTTTAAGAATATGGGTGCCATGATTGGCCAGGTCTGTGTTAGATGCCCATCACTGTGGCCAGAGGAATTGTTGGGGTGTGATTTACAGCCTCATTTGAATCACCTGGAAGTTAAGGGTGGTGTGATGCTCCCAGGGCTGGAATGCTAAGCAGACTGCTCATGTGCAGCGCACAGGACACAGCTGCGTCTTAGCAGCACACAGAATGCGTCAGGACTCTAGTGGTAAAGAGGAAATAAACTGGGTAAACACATTTTTCATTGGTAAAATACAGGCTCTTTTAAAATTAGAGGCAGTCTATTGGAAGGCATTTAAAAATGCTTAGTTTAGTTTTAATTATGACATTTGAATTTTTTCCAGAGGCAAGAATTAGATGAAAACATTTCCAAACTTTCTAAGGAAAGGCAGGAACTTGCTTCTAAAATTAAAGAGGTAAGTAGTTCACCTGTAGCATTTTCTTAATTTCATTTTATTATTATTATTTTTTAAAGTAAGTACGACTGTTCCGACAAGCTATGGGCTTTATTTTTTTACTCTGTCTCTCAGGCTGGGGTGGAGTGGCGTGATCTCAGCCCACTGCAACCTCAGCCTCCTGTGTAGCTGGGATTACAGGCGTGCACCACCATGCCTGGCTAATTTTTTTTTTTTTTTTTTTGAGATGGAGTCTCACTCTGTCACCAGACTGGAGTGCAGTGGCATGATCTCGGCTCACTGCAACCTCTACCTCCCGGGTTCAAGCGATTCTCCTGCCTCAGCCTCTTGAGTAGCTAGGTTTACAGGCATGTGCCACCACGTGCAGCTAAGTTTTGTATTTTTAGTAGAGACGGGGTTTCGCTATGTTGGCCAGGATGGGCTTGATCTCGTGACGTCATGATCCTCCTGCCTCAGCCTCCCAAAGTGCTGGGATTACAAGCGTGAGCCACCACACCTGGCCTTTTTTTCTGAGACAGAGTCTTACTCTGTCACCAGGCTGGAGTGTAGTGGCACGATCTCAGTTCACTGTAACCTCTGCCTCCCGGGTTCGAGCAATTCTCCTGCCTCAGCCTCCCAAGTAGCTGAGACTGCAGGCGCATGCCACCAACCCCAGCTAAATTTTGTAGTTTCACCATGTTGGCCAGGATGGTCTTGATCGCATGACCTTGTGATCTGCCCACCTCCTCCCTAAGTGCTGGGATTACAGGTGTGAGCCACCACGCCAGGCCCTTTTTTTTCGTATTTTTAATAGAAACGCGGTTTCACCATGTTGGCCAGACTGGTCTGGAACTTCCAACCTCAAGTCATCTGCCCATCTCAGCCTCCCAAAGTGTTGGCTTTACAGGCATGAGTCACTATGCCCAGCCAGCTATGGGCTTTTCTCAGTTACATTTTAAATTGTTATGAAAAATCACAAACTTCTGTGGAAATGGAGAAAATGGTGTAACAACATTTGCATTTTTTTCTTTAACCTAAGAATGAATTCTTAACACCATCTAAGATTTCTAAGAAAGAGGTGGTTATAGATTATCTTTTTTCTGTTTTAGGTCTCAATAAATATTTATTTATTTATTTATTTATTTATTTATTTATTTATTTATTAATTACCCAAGCTGGAGTGCAGTGGCCGGATCTCAGCTCACTGCAAGCTCTGCCTCCCGGGTTCACGCCATTCTCCTGCCTCAGCCTCCCAAGTGGCTGGGATTACAGGCGCCCACCACCTCACCCGGCTAGTTTTTTTGTATTTTTTATAGAGACGGGGTTTCACCGTGTTCTCCAGGATGGTCTCGATCTCCTGACCTCGTGATCCGCCCGTCTCGGCCTCCCAAAGTGCTGGGATTACACGCTTGAGCCACTGCGCCCGGCCTCAATAAATATTTAAATTCCTTCTTATGAGATGCTCTAGTTCTGCTTCCCACAGACTGTAAAAAACAATTACGATAATTATCATCAGATAAACAGTTAATGAAACTAGCTTTATGGGTGTTTTCCCTATTAAAAAAAAAAAGTCACCTGTGTGAGCTTTAGGGTGAGGGTGGCAACTGTGAGCCCTCCAGAGCTCCAACCTGGACATGAGTAGAGTGATGATGGGCAGAATTTGGCATAAGAAAGTACAGCACTTTGGTTTTTGGTTTTTGCAATTCTTGGCTTAGAGCATAAACTCCTTGTACTTGCGTTAGATCATAAGGCTCCTGTAATATTTTGTAGCTTTTCCCCAGTATTTTTTGGACGTGAAAATATCCTGTAAGATTTAGACTAATTGAAGCTTGGCTGAGCCAGGTGTATACCCTGATTGTCAGAATGCAGCCCTAATCAAACCGCATTGGGGTCAGGGAAAGAGGGTAATAGTAACTGATGACATTAGTAGCATTTTTGCTGAAGTTTTTCTCCTGAATGTATTATGATCTTTCTCTGTGGACTAAAATACAGTTGAATTTAATGCATATTTTCATTAGCAGTTTATTTAAACTAAAAATTATGTGAAAGCTTTTGATTAAAAGTTTTAAACAGAACCCCAGATTAATCTTTCCTGAGTCAAGGATGAAGTCCATCTTCACAGATGTTTTTTGCTGCTCATCACATGTGTTGTGTGGGCCATGAAACTGCACTTGCAGTTTTACTCACTGGAGGGCTGAGGACAGTGTCTGACAGTGCTTTACTGTGTGAGCCGTGGAGGACCACAGTGCTACCGTCTTCCTAAAGCTCACACGCATGCCTTGAATTGCATGGTTGAATATATCATGTGTGCTGAGATGAATCACCTCTACTTCTTAGTAGCAAAGAGAAGCAAACTGAATCTCTGATGAAAATGCTGATTTATTTGAGCACTGCATGGTATGATTGTGAGGCATCATCCACGTTGTCGGGCTCCATCACAGTACATTGCATTATAGAAGGAGGCCACACTTGTTTTTCTTACTGTGGAAATAGAATATTTGTCAGGTTCACAGGCATTTTTGTTAGTACTAGCAAAAGCACTAAAAAAAAGGAAAGGACAATATTATATACTTAAAAACTAACAGAAAAATGTACATTCAAGCTGAATTCTAACCCTGGTTTTACTCAGATATTTCACAACTCAGGATTATTACATCTCTACTTCAGATACCTACCTACATGTATCTGACTACAGGAAGGATTGTAATCTACTTTGACCAAGTCAAACCCTGGATAAGAATTTTTAATGTGCTTAAATCATATTCTGTGTTTCAGCCACAAAGCACACATTCTTTCCGGTTTGGGATTATTTTGAACGTTTCTGTTGTTTCCTAGATTTGAGGGTTTCCCCCTAACTTTTACTAAATGTTTTTCTGTCACATAATAAATAGTGAGTGTTTTATAGTAAACATAGGCCTGTCATAGTCAAGGATTGATGTACAGCTGAATATTGATTTAATCTTTGTTCTCTTAGGTTCAAGGACGCCCACAGAAAACACAGAGTACCATCATCTTAGAGTCCCATATCATCTGCTGCACATTGAGCACAAGTGGTGGCTTACTACTTGAATCTGCTTTCCGGGGGCAAGGGGGTGTCCCCTTCAGCTGTGTCATTGTTGATGAGGTCAGTCAACAGTCAGCCATACAATTTTGACTAGTACTATGAGGAATAAGTCTTAGATTAATTGTGGCTGCTGAGATGTTGAGGAGATGTGGGGTTTTTTTGCATCTGATTTTTACCTGCTATTGCATGTGTATTCCCTTATGTAGAAATACGCTTCTTATGGCCAGGCGCGGTGGCTCAAGCCTGTAATCCCAGCACTTTGGGAGGCTGAGACGAGCAGATCACGAGGTCAGGAGATCGAGACCATCCTGGCTAACATGGTGAAACCCCGTCTCTACTAAAAAATACACAAAAAGTAGCCGGGCGAGGTGGCGGGCTCCTGTAGTCCCAGTTACTCGGGAGGCTGAGGCAGGAGAATGGCGTAAACCTGGGAGGCGGAGCTTGCAGTAAGCTGAGATCCGTCCACTGCACTCCATCCTGGGCGAAAGAGTGAAACTCTGTCTCAAAAAAAAGAAAAAGAAATATACTCCTTAATGGCCCTCCATAGTGAAAGTGGATTTTCCAGTATTTGGGGGTTAGTCTTGAGGATGACTGATGGTTTCTAACAAAATCTCTGCTGAGTGACTGTCTCGCTTCTGCTTAGAGTGCCTCTGGTAACCTTTTGATGTAGTTTTAACATAATTTTGGACAGCTTTGAGCCACAGTATGTTCACCTGACATCCTTTATTCCTAGTTCACTCTTTGAGCAAACATTTATTGGGTACCTGCTGTTTGTCATAATGTAGAGTCAGAAGACAAAAGAAATGGAACAGGAGATACCAGAGAATTGAGTGATCAGGAGACCTAAGATCCAGTTTTCACCAGAAGGAAAGGACAAAAAGTGGAAATGATTAAATAGTTGAAGAAAATGTCATTGAATTTAAGAGAAATTTGAGTCTTGTGATCAGAGAGGCATGCTGAGCAACAAGGAAGAAAGCTATGGGGAAACACACTCCTGGACGCTCCTGATGGGATTTCTGAACCTCAAATACAAAGTTTTGAAAAGGGCCTGGGCATGGTGGCACGCACCTGTAATCCAGGCACTTTGGGAGACTGAGGAGGGTGGATCACTTGAGCCCAGGAGTTTGAGGCCAACCTGGGCAACATGGTGAAACCTTGTCTCTACTGAAAATACAAAAATTAGCCAGGTGTGATGGCATGCGCCTGTAATCCCAGCTATTCGGGAGGCTGAGGGGAGAGGATTGCTTGAGCCCGGGAGGCGGTGAACGACCATCATGCCACTGCCCTCCAGCCTAGGTGACAGAGTGAGACTCTGTCTCAAAACAAAATTTTTTTTAATAAATAAATAAAAATTTTAAAATAAAGTTTTAAAAGGACTTTAGAGGAGAAAAAATTTTTTCAGGCTCATACCCAGCAAGAACAAAGAGCACACATCTAGGATGTGCATGGCCTTCTGAACTTATGGCTGGTTCCTAAGTGGTAGTGGCCCACTTGGTGGCTGACTTCAGAATACGTGTTTGATTTTTTAAAAAAGCATGTGTTTGGAGAGTTTACTTTTTATTTATTCATTGTTTTTCTTTGAGATGGAGTCTTGCTCTGTCACCGAGGCTGGAGTGTAGCGATGTGATCTTGGCTCACTGCAACCTCTGCCTCCTGGGTTCAAGCAATTCTCCTGCCTTAGCCTCCCGAGTAGCTGGGATTATAGACACTGGCTACCACGCCGAGCTAATTTTTTTGTTATTTTTAGTAGAGATGGGGTTTCGCCATGTTGGCCAGGCTGGTCTTGAACTCCTGACCTCAGGTGATCCACCCGCTTCAGCCTCCCAAAGTACTGGCATTATATGTGTGAGCCACCGCACACAGCCTGGAGGACTTATTTTGTTGGTTTTGTTTTGTTTTTTGATTTCAGGGAAAATCTTTATTTTTGACATTTGGTGCAGGAGAAGTGTGGTACTTTTCTGAATGGTTAGAACTTTAATCAGATAAACTATATGGATAAATGGTAAAGATTGTTAAGACTGCCTTTTCCTTCTGTATCTTTCCAAGGCTGGACAGTCTTGTGAAGTTGAGACTCTTAACCCACTCATCCATCGTTGCAATAAGCTCATCCTAGTAGGAGATCCCAAGCAGCTCCCTCCCACAGTCATCTCTATGGTAAGTTTTTTATGTTCAGATTGCTTTAACATGAAAGGGGCTTTTTAAAATGTTTGTTTTCCGGAGGGAGAGACATCTTTCTTGGATTGGCCTCTTAATTTGGAGGGAAAAGTAAGCAGTAACTGAGAAAAGAGAAGCGCACGGATTGAGTCTTAATAAGCAAAAAAAAAAAAAAAAAAAAATTCCTAAAAATACCCCTTTGTTCATAGTTGTTCTTCTGTGTATGTGTGGCAGAAGCAGTGTGTCAGGGACTGGAAGCCTAGATGGATGACGTGCCATGGAAACCAAGCTTTGGGAAAGGCAGTATGCACGTCTTTTAAGAGCTGAATCTGATTTATTTTAATCATACAAACACCAAAACAAAAGAAAAACTGCACAAATAAGGAGAAGAACCCCACCCTCCTCATTTTTATTTAAATATGTACAAATTGAGGAAAACATGAAGTTAAATTAATTTTGGAGTACATTTCTATTTTTAGAATTTGATATTCTAGTGTTCATACAAGAAATGTCTATGCCCCTCACATCATCTGAAAGTGAAGGTACTGGGGAAAAAAAAGAACTGTGAACTCTGACTTCGAGAAGAGTAGAATCAGATTGTAGTCTAGTCTACTTTGTTGGTTTTTTTTTAATCTCAGGAAAGACGTCTCCTGGAAATGCACATCAGAATCAGGATTCAGTAGATGTTTTGAAGTAATCTGAAGAGGTTTTGAAATTTAATAAAATGTGTATTTTTTACTAATAACATAGATTATTTATACAGATAATTGAGCAGTGGCCTCAAATAATCCTAGAAAATAGATCATTTTCAAAGCATTTTTGTTGAAGTATGGCATGAGTGCAGGTGGTTATCGTTAGTGGTTTTTAACTTCGGAATTATTCAGAATGATAGCGCAGTTCTTTGTATGACATTTGAGCATAGGTATGTGATCACGTTAGTGTGTGGCCCAGAAGCACACCTGTCACCCAGTGAGAACCCGTGTGTGTAGGGAAGAACTGCTGCAGGTAACTCTGTTCATGGAGAATAATGAAGAGCAAATTCTGTATCCCGTTTCTTTAAATAATACAGTATTTCATTGAAGGGCCTTAGTATATAGTGAAAAGAGTGATTGTTAATGGGCCTCAACTTTACTGCCTAGTTTAATGATTGATAAAAAGAACAAAAATTAGAAAAAAAATCCATTTGTGCTTTTTAAATTGTTGTACAAATAAAACAGGCTATTTTGAGAAAATAATTACAAAGTTCATTTCCATAAGGTGCCTTTTTTGACCGCCTATTTCTAGTGATAATTACAGTGAAAGTGAGTATTTTTAATGGATATTGCTGGGCGTTTGTGTGTTTGTTCATCTTTTTCAGTATGTGTATACTGAGTGCCAGCATAATTCAGGTGCTGTTTAGGTCCTGGAGTTATGACAGTGAAGAAAACAGACAAAATCCCTGCCATGAGTCATGGTGTTTATATTCTAGGGGATAGCAGTCAGTTACTAAAAAGTGGTATATGGTTTGTATACATGTATATATTTATGTATATATGTACATGGGTTTGGTTTTGTTTAAAGGTGGCAAAATCATTCTGTGCAGAGTTGTTTGTTTGTTTTTTTTTTCAATCAGTAAATCAGGGACATTCTCCCATGTCAGAATATATATTAATAAATTCTATGTCATTTGTAGAATGGACTAAGGTTTTGTCTGAAGGTAGATGTGTTACCTTATATAAGTTCCTTTTCTGTTTGCCCAAAGAAAAGTTAGATTTTGTGAGCTAACACAGATAAACTTTTGAGGATTTAGGCAAAATTGTCATATGTCTATTAATAATTATTTTTTACTGCCGGGCGCGGTGGCTCAAGCCTGTAATCCCAGCACTTTGGGAGGCCGAGACGGGCGGATCACGAGGTCAGGAGATCGAGACCATCCTGGCTAACACGGTGAAACCCCATCTCTACTAAAAAAATACAAAAAACTAGCCGGGCGAGGTGGCGGGCGCCTGTAGTCCCAGCTACTCGGGAGGCTGAGGCAGGAGAATGGCATGAACCCGAGAGGAGGAGCTTGCAGTGAGCTGAGATCCGGCCACTGCACTCCAGCCCGGGTGACAGAGCAAGACTCCATCTCAAAAAAAAAAAAAATAATAATAATAATAATTATTATTTTTTACTTACACAAACCTGTTTAAAATCACACACATGAATAGGTTAAGAAGTAGTGCCTTTTTTCCACTCTCATAGTTTGTGAAACAAGTTTATTCAGGCTTTGTACATCTTCAGTACCAGTATCTTTCACATCACTCATGAAGATTCCATCATCTTAGTGAAGTTTTTCAGCACATTTTTACTTCCAGGTTATTTAAGATAAAGTACTTTTTGAAACTTTCTATGATGCTGCCATTGGAAAGTATATCCCAAGGCACAACTGTAATAACATCAAGAGAGTTTATCCCGTTTGTCACTTCGGTCACTGTTTTTCAGATTGCAGAGTATAACCCATTATTTGGTTTGTGAAATCCATTTAGCACAGCTTGGGCATTCCTAATTCAAAAATTTGAAATACTTCACTATCTGAAACTTCCCAAGTGCTGACATTATACTTAAAGTTCACGCTCAAAGGATATGCTCATTGGAATATTTTGAATTTTTGGATTAGGGATGGCTAACACATAAGTCGAGTCTGTTTCCTTCACTGGAAATTAAGTCCCGTGAAACTTAATTTCACGGGAAGTCTTAGCACTCCAGATTATAGGTGCTTAGTACACATTAGATGGATGAATGAAGAATTTTGTCTTCAAAAGGCTTGTTTACAGTGGCATTCAGTATGTCTGTCTGTGAGGGTATACCCCCGGAAATAATTGTTAAAATCTGTGTTACATTTCTCTGCTTCCTTTATTGTTGGTTTTTTTGGGTGGCATCTTGTAGCATCAAAATAGCATCAGTCGTCTTTCACGAGATCGTATCTCTTTCATTAGCAGTTTATGAGTAGAAAATACCCCCACATGTATTCAAGATTCATGGCATTTTGGCTGGGTGTGGTGGCTCATGCCTGTAATCCCAGCTACTCAGGAGGCCAGAGAGATGAGAATTCGCTTGACCTCGGGAGGTGGAGGTTGCAGATGAGATCATGCCACTCACTGCACTCCAGCCTGGGCGATAGAGCGCTACTGTGTCTCCAAAAAAAAAGATTCATGGCATTTTGAGGATCAGAGTCAGAAACACCTTTTTTGTCTGAAGCTGTGGTTGGTAATCTTATGCTACCTGAACATTGCCATGTACATATTAGATCTCAGTAATTGTGTTTATAATAGTGGGAAAGATAGAAATGAATTCTTGGAAATTATTGCTTTATTTTGCCCCTCACAGAAAGCACAGGACTATGGCTACGACCAGTCAATGATGGCTCGCTTCTTCAGACTGCTGGAAGAGAATGTAGAACACAACATGATCAGCAGGCTGCCTATTCTGCAGCTCACTGTGCAGTACAGGATGCATCCAGACATATGCCTCTTCCCTTCTAATTATATTTACAACAGAATCTTAAAAACAAATAGGTGAGTTCCCCTTACTGCTCGTGACCTTAGTAGTTTAGCTACTTATGAAGAATAGACATTTTACTATCTTCTTAGGTCTTGTCATAAAAAGCATAAATCATAGAGGATTAATAATTTTCTCTTGTTATAATAGCCATCGTGTTGAATACAGCAGAGCACATAAAAATGAAAGGGGGAAAAAGTCACCTATATTTATACTAACCAGAAATAATCACTGGTAACACATTTTGGTATATCCGCTTTCAGTCCTTTTTTTTTTTTTGGAAGACAGGGTCTCATTCTGTCACCTAGACAGAATGAGTGCAGTGGCACAATCCTGGCTCACTGTAGCTTCAAACTTCCAGGCTCAATCGATCCACCTGCCTCAGCCTCCTGAGTAGCTGGAACTACACTCAGTCACCACCATGCCTGGCAAATTTTTGTATTTTTCTTTTTGTAGAAACGGGATTTCACTATGTTGCCCAGGCTGCTTTCAAACTCCTGAGCTCAAGCAGTCCGTCTGCCTTGGCCTCCCAAAGTGCTGGGATTACAGGCGAGAGTCATTTCAGTCCTTTTACCATGCATATCTTTTTTTACTTTTTAAATTTTTGAAGGAAAAATGTGGGACCTTACTCAACATAGTATTCTGTGGCTTACTCTATTATGAGTGTCTTTCCAGTCATATTTGTTATGTTTTAATGATATAGATACCTTTCCTAGCACCAGGAAAGAAATAGAATTTGTTTTGTACCTTTCACTAATATACGTATAGAAAAGAATATTCCTGTTATCCCCTTACTTGCCCCAGCCCACATCACCACACAGAAAAAATTGTAGTAATACCAAAATATTTTCTTAAATCTTGACTTTATTCTGAATGTTGACTGCTTTTTTTACAGACAGACAGAAACCATTCGATGTTCATCAGACTGGCCATTTCAACCATACCTTGTGTTTGATGTCGAAGATGGTTCAGAAAGACGGGATAATGAGTATGTTCTCCTCTTGTCTCAGTCCTCTGATAGTCCCAGAATTGTTACATGATTTGCATTCATATTTCTGTTAAATACATTTCCTATACACATCTCTCTGCCTAGTGTCAGGGCACAGTCATTTTCACTTAAGTTGATGCTTCTTTTTTCTGTATAATGGGGATAATATTACCTAATGTCATAAGCAAGCACTTGAGTAGATACTTGTTGAGCTCACAGCAGTGAGGGAAACAGACGTGCCTATTGCAAGATGGTGATCTCATGGGAAGACAGACCTTCACCAGGTAATCACCTAGGTAAGCAGTTATTCCAGTTGGGTTAAGGACTGTGAAGGCTAAGTATAAATTCAGTTGAATGAAGATGTGAAAGGGAGGAAGGAAGTAGTGACAGAGATTGGATGGTATTGGGTTGTGAGTAAGGGCATGTGTTCAGGTGGTCTGTATATGACAGCAAAGAGGAGTGGTGGTGTTGCTAGATAGCGGCAATGTCAGAAGAGCCAGGGATTCTTGTGAGAGACTAGGGGAGGAATGGTCTAGGGGTAGCATTTGTTGGCACAGATGCAAGCACCACTCTGTCATGAAGTAGGAGGAAACACAAATCCCATTTATACATCATGGGATGACTGCAGAGCAGGTGGCATCCTCAGGTGAGAATCGGGTGTTAGATAGGATACAGAGGTGGAAGGAGCGAACGCTCATTGAAGAGGCTAAACATACAGAGGAGGAGTTGGCCATGGGATTGTAGTGCTGGAGGGACTGCAGCCTAAAGGTTTTAATGGGACCTGTTGGAGGAGAGCAAAGGATTGCGAGTTAAGCCCCAGAGCATCAGGAAGGAGGGTTATGAGCGGAATGTTGACCAGAGAGGGTTAATCTGGGAGGGGACCAAGGAAAATGAAGATTTCAGGGATGGAAGAGATCGCTCGCTGACTGGGTTGTCCATACAGTAATTCTCAAAGTTAGGAGAATGGGTATTTAAGGCTTGTAAAGCAAGGCGGGTAAGGTAGCCTCAGGAATCAAGGGATGGGGGCAGTGCGTCCCCTGGTCTTGGTGCATTTCGGGTCTGGTATGGTCATGAGGGAGCGTGTGGTTTCAGGAGGGGTTGAGAGTACCAGATAGGAGACTGGTGAGGACTATAAAGAGGACATGAACCTGCTCCAGGGCCCCATGTTGTTCAGCTGGGGTCAAGTGGGACACATCCTTCACATTGAGTCTGTGTGGATGGCAGCTGCTCGGTTGCGTGGTGTGTGTTGTATGCAGCCAGTGGTGGGGGATGAGGAAGATCATACATCTAAAGCATTTTCTCAGTGTTCGGAAGATAGTCAATCCTTAATTCATGTTAGCTATGTCTTATTCACATCCTTGTTCTTACTAATACTGCTGTTCTTACTACTGCTATCCCTCTTTTAACAGATGAAGAAAGTGGTGCCTAAACTTCAGTTGATTTCAAACTCTTTTCTCTCTATGCTTCATTTTTCACTGGGCATTTCACATGTATTCATATTTACCATAGCATTTTCACGTTTATTCATATATACCATATTAATGGTCATGGTAACAGCCTCTTGGAGTCACTGCTAGCTGAATAAATGATGAAACCCATCTGCCTGCCATTTACTATAATGGGAAACAAACTCAGTGGAACTTAAGTTAGCAGTTAGCCTGCTATTAGTTTTGATAACATTGTGTTTTCTTTTTCCATCTTGTTTAGCTCATACGTAAATGTTCAAGAAATAAAACTGGTGATGGAAATAATTAAGCTTATTAAAGACAAAAGAAAGGATGTTAGTTTTCGAAACATTGGCATAATAACTCATTACAAGGCCCAGAAGACGATGATTCAGAAGGATTTGGACAAAGAGTTCGATAGAAAAGGGTGAGCTATTTTTATAAATATTTCCAGTTTTCTTGTTGAATTAGATTGAGAGGATAAAGAAGGAAAGAAGAAAAGAGAAACTCTTAAGGAGTGGTCTGTGCAGATTGCTGATACGGCACAAGGAAGCTGGGATGCTGCTGGCTTTCAGACACTTGTGCTGTGGAGCTCCTGGGTAGACAGGGTACTTCCTGGCATTTGGAATGTCAGCATTCTCCTTGGCAGTGGAATCGACTAAGAAACTTGCCAGGTCTTTACCCTTCAGTTCCATGACTTGTTCATCAGAATTCTTGTTCCAGCAAGACTAAAAGTGACATTTCACTTTAAATAAATGACTTAACCCTTGCATTGCCTTTATGTGTAGAATGAAGATAATGTTTTTGTTTACTTCTTACCTCAGCAGTAAAATTAAAGATTAAAATTAAAGATTTTTTTTTAAAGATTTTTTTAAAGATTTAAGGTTATGGAAATCCATAACCTTAAAATCATCTTAACTTAGAAGCACGTGGACTGCCAAAATAGAATCTAGAAAACAATAGAAAATCAGACCTATAGCCTGGGTGCAGTGGCTCACACATGTAATCCCAGCACTTCGGGAGGCTGAGGCGGGCAGATCACCTGAGGTCAGGAGGTTGAGACCAGCCTGGGCAACATGGTGAAACCCCATCTCTACTGAAAAAAAATACAAAAATTAGTCGGGCGTGGTGCATGCTCCTATAGTCCCAGCTACTCGGGAGGCTGAGGTGGGTAAATTACTTGAACCCAGGAGGCGGAGGCTGCAGTGAGCTGAGATTGCCCCACTGCATCACTCCAGCCTGGGTGACAGAGCGAGACTCCATCTCAAAAAAAAAAAAAAAAAAAAAAAAAAAAATCAGACCTATATAACAAATAATGAAACATTTCCCAATAATGAAAAGCCCAGAACAAGCTAAGCTGGTGAATTCTATCAAATATTGAAAGAAGAATGAACACCAGTCCTTCTCACATGCTTCCAATAAATAGAACACTCACATTCATTTTACGAAACCAGTATTAAACTGATAGCAAAGCCAAGGGTAGGCATCACCAGAAAACTACAGACCCAAATCCCTATGACTACAGATACAAAAATAGTGACTCAACAAAATAGTGACCAACTGAATCCAGCAGTTTATTAAAAGGATTTATACATCAAGACCTAGTGGGATTTATCCCAGGAATGTAAGATTGCTTCAACATATGAAAATCAGTGTGATACACCGTATTAGAAGAATGGGAAAACCCACATAATCAGCTCAGTAGATATGAAAAAAAATTGCACAGAACCCAAAACCCTTTGATGATTTAAAAAAAAAAATCCAGGAATACAAAGGAAGTTTTCTTTTTGAGACGGAGTCTCTCTCTGTCACCCAGGCTAGAGTGCAGTGGCTGGATCTCAGCTTACTGCAAGCTCTGCCTCCCAGGTTTATGCCATTCTCCTGCCTCAGCCTCCCGAGTAGCTGGGACTACAGGCGCCCGCCACCTCGCCCGGCTAGTTTTTTATATTTTTTGGTAGAGACAGGGTTTCACCGTGTTAGCCAGGATGGTCTCGATCTCCTGACCTCGTGATCTGCCCGTCTCGGCCTCCCAAAGTGCTGGGATTACAGGCTTGAGCCACCGCACCCGGCCCAAAGGAACTTTTTGTATTAATAAAAGGCAATTACGAAAAACTCATAGCTAACATTATACTTGATAGTAAGAATGAAAGCCTTTCCTCTAATATCAGGAAAGATGTTTGAAACTCTTACTGTTACTGCTTCTTTTCAACATTATACTAGAGGTTTTAGCCAGAGCAGTTAAGTAAGGAAAAGAAGTAAAAACCATCTTTATTGGAAAGAAAAAAGTAAAGCTATCTCTTTTGATAGGTGGCATGATCTAATTTCTAGAAACCCTGACAAAGACACTATTGGAGATAATAAGCTTAGCAGGATGCAAGATTAATATGTAAAAGTTGATTATATTTTGATATAACTAGCAACGAACAATCTGAAAAGGAAGTTGAAACAATTTCATTTACAATAACATCAAAAAGAATAAAACACTTCGGAATAAATAGAACCAAAGAAGTATAAGACTTACATTCTGAAAACTGCAAACATTGTTGAAAAGAATTAAAGAACACCTAAATAGGCCAGGCGCAGTGGCTCACGCCTGTAATCCCAGCACTTTGGGAGGCCCAGGTGGGTGGATCATCTGAGGTCAGGAGTTCAAGACCAGCCCGGCCAACATGGTAAAACCCTGTCTCTACTAATAATAAAAAATTAGCTGGGCATGGTGGCACACGACTGTAATTCCAACTACTCCGGAGACTGAGGTAGGAGAATCGCTTGAACCCGGGAGGCGGAGGTTGCAGTGAGCTGAGATCGCTCCATTCTCCATTGCACTCCAGCCTGGGCAACAAGAGTGAAACGCCGTCTCAAAAAGAAAAAACTCAACCTAAATAAATATGAAGACACCCTGTTTTCATGGACTGGAAGACTTAGTATTGTTTTTTTGCATTTTTTGGTGTTTTTTCATTTTTAGTAGAGACGAGGTCTCACCAAGTTGCCCAGGCTGTTCTCAAACTCCCAAGTTATCACATGATCTTCCCAAAGAGCTTGGATTACAGACATGAGCTACCACGCCCAGCCAAAGACTTAGTATCAGTGTGACCATTTCTGTAAAAAAGGCAGTTGGAATACATCTGTAGATCAATTTGGGGAGTACTGCCATCTTAACACTAAGTCTTAGTAACTTGTACTGTGTTACCACAAGAAATACTAATGAAAAAAAGGGATGAAGTTCTGTTACATGCTACAACATGGATGAACTTTGGAAATGTTATGCTAAGGGAAAACAGTCACAAATAATTAACATTTTGTAATTCCATTTATGTGAAACTCGCAGTATAAGAAAATCTGTGGAGACAGAAAGTAGATTAGTGGTTGCCGGGGAATGGAGAGAGGAGGAATTCAGGCTAACCTCCAAGAAAATATTTTTAAAATTTTTAGCAGCCGGGCATGGTGGTGCATGCATCTCTTTGGGAGACTGAGGCAAGGAGGATTGTTTGAGCCCCAGAAGTTTGAGTCTAGCCTGGGCAATGTAGTGAGAGTCTCTCTTTCTCTTTCTTTTTAAAGTTTCTTAGAAAATAAAGACTGTAAGGCCAGGCAAGGTGGCTCACATCTATAATCCTAACATTTTGGGAGGGTGAGGTGGAAGGATTGCTTGAGGCCAGGGATTTGAGACTAGCCTGGGCAATATGGCAAGACCCCATCTCTACAAAACATGGAAAAATTAGGGTGGTGGTCCACGCCTGTAGTCCTAGCCACTTAGGAGGCTGAGACAGGGCTCTAGTGTTCAAGTTACAGTGGGCTATGAATATGCCACTGCACTCCAGCCTGGACAAGAGTGAGGCTAGCCTATCTCTCAAAAAACCAAAAACTAGTTTATAAATATGTTTATTTAATAATTATCTTCCTTTTTCCAGTAAATATGTTTCTCTTTTGTAAATAGACCAGCAGAAGTAGATACTGTGGATGCGTTCCAGGGTCGGCAGAAGGATTGTGTTATTGTTACATGTGTCAGAGCAAATAGCGGGCAAGGTTCAATTGGGTGAGTTACTGTCATTGTTGCTCTTTTATACATTGTTGCTTGTTTATAATTCAGGATTAGGTTCATTATCACTGTTAGAGAACACCATTTGCTTTCTTAATTTTCTTTTGTGAAAACCTGTGTAATATTATGAAAGTTTCTCTTTTAAGTTGTGAAATAGACCCACTGTTAGATCTTGGTACAGTCTTGGCCCACTGCAACCTCCACCTCCTGGGTTCAAGCAATTCTTCTGCATCGGCCCCCCAAGTAGCTGGGACTACAGGCATGTGCCACCACACCCAGCTGATTTTTGTATTTTTCTGTAGAGACAGGGTTTCGTCATGTTGCCCAGGCTGCTCTCAAACTCCTGAGCTCAAGTGCTCCACCCGTTTTGGCCTCCCAAAATGCTGGGGTTATAGGCCTGAGCCACCGTGCCTGGTCTTGGTGTCTTTTATATTAACCCATTTCATAGTGTGAATCTGTTCTTTTATTTAATAAGATTCAAATAAACAATTAGATTAAGTATACTTTGCAGAGGCGTGTTACTCTCCATGGTATGTGTCAAAGTGTCATGGTTTTTTGTGTTTTCCTGCTTTGGCTAAGTTTGTTAACCTTAACTACTGTCAGTGTATTTAAGATGCTAAGGACAATCTGTATGAGTGACAGAATATTCCCCCAAGCCCAAGACTCTTACATAATTATTTGTTCTTTGTCATGAGAAGCAGATAGAATTTACAGGTTATAAATTAGTTTGTTTTCAAATAAAATAGTAATTAAAGTAATCTTCACCTCTCCCTGGGATGGGCTGCATATACAGAGACCAGTTATATCTCAGGGTCAGTTTATAAATAGTCCTTTCTCTCCCAGCTAATTTGAAATTTCACTTTTGTTGTACATCAATTCTATTTCTGAGCTCTGTTTCTGAGCTGTTGAAGTATTTATCTGCTGTTCATGTATTTCTACACTAGTTCTACAATATCTTAACAACCTGGATATATTTAAATGTAAGAATAAAGTGAATGGGCTGGTACCACATTTTTAGGATTTTTTAAGTCTTCAAGATTGCACTGTTAAAATTTCCAATTATCTCATCCAGGTAAAAATAGGAAATTGATAGATACATCACTTTGAAGGAAGCCCTGAGGTTTTGGTTTGTTTACTGTTTTTAATAGGAATTCTTCTGTGCCCAGTACCCTGTATTGGGACAGAGAGTAAGAAAGCACTGTGACTTCTAGAGGAGTGGAGGAATCCCGGAAAAGCTGTCTGCAGTCCACCTGTGTCTCACATGGGCATGCTGAGTCATTCCTAGAGTCCACTTGTGTGTCACACGTTCACGCTGTCATTCTAGAGTCCAACCTGTGCCTCGCACGGGCACGCCGAGTCATTCTAGAGTCCAACCTGTGTCTCACACAGGCGCGCCAAGTCATTCTAGTCTACCTGTGTCTCACATGGGCACGCTGAGCCATTCTAGAGTCCACCTGTGTGTCACATGAGGATGCTGAGTCATTCTAGAGTCCGTCTGTGTCTTGGGCATGCTGAGTCATTCTAGAGTCCACTTTGTCTCACGCGTTCACGCTGAGTCATTCTAGAGTCCACCTGTGTCTCAGGCACGCTGAGTTATTCTAGAATCCACATTGTGTCTCACACGGGCAC